>NW_027617483.1:0-114707 GCF_964187855.1 Myxine glutinosa | reverse complement strand
TTGGTGCAGGAAACCACTTTTGCACTTGTATTAGTGTGGAAAAAACACTTTTTGCACTTGTGATAGTGTTGAAAAACCACTTTTTGCACTTGTGTTAGTGTTGAAAAACCACTTTTCGCACTTGTGTTGGTGCAGGAAACCACTTTTGCTCTTGTATTAGTGTGGAAAAAACACTTTTTGCACTTGTGATAGTGTTGAAAAACCACTTTTGGCACTTGTGTTGGTGTTGAAAAACCACTTTTCGCACTTGTGTTGGTGCAGGAAACCACTTTTGCACTTGTATTAGTGTGGAAAAACACTTTTTGCACTTGTGATAGTGTTGAAAAAACACATTTTGCACTTGTGTTAGTGTTGAAAAACCACTTTTCGCACTTGTGTTGGTGCCGGAAACCACTTTTGCACTTGTATTAGTGTGGAAAAAACACTTTTTGCACTTGTGATAGTGTTGAAAAAACACTTTTTGCACTTGTGTTAGTGTTGAAAAACCACTTTTCGCACTTGTGTTAGTGTTGAAAAACCACTTTTCGCACTTGTGTTAGTGTTGAAAAACCACTTTTCGCACTTGTGTTGGTGCAGGAAACCACTTTTGCACTTGTATTAGTGTGGAAAAAACACTTTTTGCACTTGTGATAGTGTTGAAAAACCACTTTTCGCACTTGTGTTAGTGTTGAAAAACCACTTTTCGCACTTGTGTTGGTGCAGGAAACCACTTTTGCACTTGTATTAGTGTGGAAAAAACACTTTTTGCACTTGTGATAGTGTTGAAAAAACACTTTTTGCACTTGTGTCAGTGTTGAAAAACCACTTTTCGCACTTGTGTTGGTGCAGGAAACCACTTTTGCACTTGTATTAGTGTGGAAAAACCACTTTTCGCACTTGTGTTAGTGTTGAAAAAACACTTTTTGCACTTGTGATAGTGTTGAAAAATCACTTTTTGCACTTGTGTTAGTGTTGAAAAACCACTTTTTGCACTTGTGTTAGTGTTGAAAAACCACTTTTCGCACTTGTGTTGGTGCAGGAAACCACTTTTGCACTTGTATTAGTGTGGAAAAAACACTTTTTGCACTTGTGATAGTGTTGAAAAAACACTTTTTGCACTTGTGTTAGTGTTGCAAAACCACTTTTCGCACTTGTGTTAGTGTTAAAAAACCACTTTTCGCACTTGTGTCAGTGTTGAAAAACCACTTTTCGCACTTGTGTTGGTGCAGGAAACCACTTTTGGACTTGTATTAGTGTGGAAAAAACACTTTTTGCACTTGTGATAGTGTTGAAAAACCACTTTTCGCACTTGTGTTGGTGCAGGAAACCACTTTTGCACTTGTATTAGTGTGGAAAAAACACTTTTTGCACTTGTGATAGTGTTGAAAAACCACATTTCGCACTTGTGTTAGTGTTGAAAAACCACTTTTCGCACTTGTGTTGGTGCAGGAAACCACTTTTGCTCTTGTATTAGTGTGGAAAAAACACTTTTTGCACTTGTGATAGTGTTGAAAAACCACTTTTCGCACTTGTGTTGGTGCAGGAAACCACTTTTGCACTTGTATTAGTGTGGAAAAAACACTTTTTGTACTTGTGATAGTGTTGAAAAACCACTTTTCGCACTTGTGTTGGTGCAGGAAACCACTTTTGCACTTGTATTAGTGTGGAAAAAACACTTTTTGCACTTGTGATAGTGTTGAAAAACCACTTTTCGCACTTGTGTTAGTGTTGAAAAACCACTTTTCGCACTTGTGTTGGTGCAGGAAACCACTTTTGCACTTGTATTAGTGTGGAAAAAACACTTTTTGCACTTGTGATAGTGTTGAAAAAACACTTTTTGCACTTGTGTTAGTGTTGCAAAACCACTTTTCGCACTTGTGTTAGTGTTAAAAAACCACTTTTCGCACTTGTGTTAGTGTTGAAAAACCACTTTTCGCACTTGTGTTGGTGCAGGAAACCACTTTTGCACTTGTATTAGTGTGGAAAAAACACTTTTTGCCCTTGTGATAGTGTTGAAAAACCACTTTTCGCACTTGTGTTGGTGCAGGAAACCACTTTTGCACTTGTATTAGTGTGGAAAAAACACTTTTTGCACTTGTGATAGTGTTGAAAAACCACTTTTCGCACTTGTGTTAGTGTTGAAAAACCACTTTTCGCACTTGTGTTGGTGCAGGAAACCACTTTTGCTCTTGTATTAGTGTGGAAAAAACACTTTTTGCACTTGTGATAGTGTTGAAAAAACACTTTTTGCACTTGTGTTAGTGTTGAAAAACCACTTTTCGCACTTGTGTTAGTGTTAAAAAACCACTTTTCGCACTTGTGTTAGTGTTGAAAAACCACTTTTCGCACTTGTGTTGGTGCAGGAAACCACTTTTGCACTTGTATTAGTGTGGAAAAAAACACTTTTTGCACTTGTGATAGTGTTGAAAAACCACTTTTCGCACTTGTGTTGGTGCAGGAAACCACTTTTGCACTTGTATTAGTGTGGAAAAAACACTTTTTGCACTTGTGATAGTGTTGAAAAACCACTTTTTGCACTTGTGTTAGTGTTGAAAAACCACTTTTCGCACTTGTGTTGGTGCAGGAAACCACTTTTGCTCTTGTATTAGTGTGGAAAAAACACTTTTTGCACTTGTGATAGTGTTGAAAAACCACTTTTGGCACTTGTGTTGGTGTTGAAAAACCACTTTTCGCACTTGTGTTGGTGCAGGAAACCACTTTTGCACTTGTATTAGTGTGGAAAAACACTTTTTGCACTTGTGATAGTGTTGAAAAAACACATTTTGCACTTGTGTTAGTGTTGAAAAACCACTTTTCGCACTTGTGTTGGTGCCGGAAACCACTTTTGCACTTGTATTAGTGTGGAAAAAACACTTTTTGCACTTGTGATAGTGTTGAAAAAACACTTTTTGCACTTGTGTTAGTGTTGAAAAACCACTTTTCGCACTTGTGTTAGTGTTGAAAAACCACTTTTCGCACTTGTGTTAGTGTTGAAAAACCACTTTTCGCACTTGTGTTGGTGCAGGAAACCACTTTTGCACTTGTATTAGTGTGGAAAAAACACTTTTTGCACTTGTGATAGTGTTGAAAAACCACTTTTCGCACTTGTGTTAGTGTTGAAAAACCACTTTTCGCTCTTGTGTTGGTGCAGGAAACCACTTTTGCACTTGTATTAGTGTGGAAAAAACACTTTTTGCACTTGTGATAGTGTTGAAAAAACACTTTTTGCACTTGTGTTAGTGTTGAAAAACCACTTTTCGCACTTGTATTTGTGCAGGAAACCACTTTTGCACTTGTATTAGTGTGGAAAAACCACTTTTCGCACTTGTGTTAGTGTTGAAAAACCACTTTTCGCACTTGTGTTAGTGTTGAAAAAACACTTTTCGCACTTGTGTTGGTGCAGGAAACCACTTTTGCACTTGTATTAGTGTGGAAAAAACACTTTTTGCACTTGTGATAGTGTTGAGAAACCACTTTTCGCACTTATGTTAGTGTTGAAAAACCACTTTTCGCACTTGTGCTGGTGCAGGAAACCACTTTTGCACTTGTATTAGTGTGGAAAAAACACTTTTTGCACTTGTGATAGTGTTGAAAAACCACTTTTCGCACTTGTGTTAGTGTTGAAAAACCACTTTTCACATTTGTGTTAGTGTTGAAAAACCACTTTTCGCACTTGTGTTGGTGCAGGAAACCACTTTTGCACTTGTATTAGTGTGGAAAAAACACTTTTTGCACTTGTGATAGTGTTGAAAAACCACTTTTCGCACTTGTGTTAGTGTTGAAAAACCACTTTTCGCACTTGTGTTGGTGCAGGAAACCACTTTTGCACTTGTATTAGTGTGGAAAAAACACTTTTTGCACTTGTGATAGTGTTGAAAAACCACTTTTTGCACTTGCGTTAGTGTTGAAAAACCACTTTTCGCACTTGTGTTGGTGCAGGAAACCACTTTTGCACTTGTATTAGTGTGGAAAAAACACTTTTTGCACTTGTAATAGTGTTGAAAAAACACTTTTTGCACTTGTGTTAGTGTTGAAAAACCACTTTTCGCACTTGTGTTGGTGCAGGAAACCACTTTTGCACTTGTATTAGTGTGGCAAAACCACTTTTCGCACTTGTGTTAGTGTTGAAAAACCACTTTTTGCACTTGTGTTAGTGTTGAAAAACCACTTTTCGCACTTGTGTTGGTGCAGGAAGCCACTTTTGCACTTGTATTAGTGTGGAAAAAACACTTTTTGCACTTGTGATAGTGTTGAAAAAACACTTTTTGCACTTGTGTTAGTGTTGCAAAACCACTTTTCGCACTTGTGTTAGTGTTAAAAAACCACTTTTCGCACTTGTGTCAGTGTTGAAAAACCACTTTTCGCACTTGTGTTGGTGCAGGAAACCACTTTTGGACTTGTATTAGTGTGGAAAAAACACTTTTTGCACTTGTGATAGTGTTGAAAAACCACTTTTCGCACTTGTGTTGGTGCAGGAAACCACTTTTGCACTTGTATTAGTGTGGAAAAAACACTTTTTGCACTTGTGATAGTGTTGAAAAACCACATTTCGCACTTGTGTTAGTGTTGAAAAACCACTTTTCGCACTTGTGTTGGTGCAGGAAACCACTTTTGCTCTTGTATTAGTGTGGAAAAAACACTTTTTGCACTTGTGATAGTGTTGAAAAAAGACTTTTTGCACTTGTGTTAGTGTTGAAAAACCACTTTTCGCACTTGTGTTAGTGTTAAAAATCCACTTTTCGCACTTGTGTTAGTGTTGAAAAACCACTTTTCGCACTTGTGTTGGTGCAGGAAACCACTTTTGCACTTGTATTAGTGTGGAAAAAACACTTTTTGTACTTGTGATAGTGTTGAAAAACCACTTTTCGCACTTGTGTTGGTGCAGGAAACCACTTTTGCACTTGTATTAGTGTGGAAAAAACACTTTTTGCACTTGTGATAGTGTTGAAAAACCACTTTTCGCACTTGTGTTAGTGTTGAAAAACCACTTTTCGCACTTGTGTTGGTGCAGGAAACCACTTTTGCACTTGTATTAGTGTGGAAAAAACACTTTTTGCACTTGTGATAGTGTTGAAAAAACACTTTTTGCACTTGTGTTAGTGTTGCAAAACCACTTTTCGCACTTGTGTTGGTGCAGGAAACCACTTTTGCACTTGTATTAGTGTGGAAAAAACACTTTTTGCCCTTGTGATAGTGTTGAAAAACCACTTTTCGCACTTGTGTTGGTGCAGGAAACCACTTTTGCACTTGTATTAGTGTGGAAAAAACACTTTTTGCACTTGTGATAGTGTTGAAAAACCACTTTTCGCACTTGTGTTAGTGTTGAAAAACCACTTTTCGCACTTGTGTTGGTGCAGGAAACCACTTTTGCTCTTGTATTAGTGTGGAAAAAACACTTTTTGCACTTGTGATAGTGTTAAAAAAACACTTTTTGCACTTGTGTTAGTGTTGAAAAACCACTTTTCGCACTTGTGTTAGTGTTAAAAAACCACTTTTCGCACTTGTGTTAGTGTTGAAAAACCACTTTTCGCACTTGTGTTGGTGCAGGAAACCACTTTTGCACTTGTATTAGTGTGGAAAAAACACTTTTTGCACTTGTGATAGTGTTGAAAAACCACTTTTTGCACTTGTGTTAGTGTTGAAAAACCACTTTTCGCACTTGTGTTAGTGTTGAAAAAACACTTTTCGCACTTGTGTTGGTGCAGGAAACCACTTTTGCACTTGTATTAGTGTGGAAAAAACACATTTTGCACTTGTGTTAGTGTTGAAAAACCACTTTTCGCACTTGTGTTAGTGTTGAAAAACCACTTTTCGCACTTGTGCTGGTGCAGGAAACCACTTTTGCACTTGTATTAGTGTGGAAAAAACACTTTTTGCACTTGTGATAGTGTTGAAAAACGACTTTTCGCACTTGTGTTAGTGTTGAAAAACCACTTTTCACATTTGTGTTAGTGTTGAAAAACCACTTTTCGCACTTGTGTTGGTGCAGGAAACCACTTTTGCACTTGTATTAGTGTGGAAAAACCACTTTTTGCACTTGTGATAGTGTTGAAAAACCACTTTTCGCACTTGTGTTAGTGTTGAAAAACCACTTTTCGCACTTGTGTTGGTGCAGGAAACCACTTTTGCACTTGTATTAGTGTGGAAAAAACACTTTTTGCACTTGTGATAGTGTTGAAAAACGACTTTTTGCACTTGCGTTAGTGTTGAAAAACCACTTTTCGCACTTGTGTTGGTGCAGGAAACCACTTTTGCACTTGTATTAGTGTGGAAAAAACACTTTTTGCACTTGTAATAGTGTTGAAAAAACACTTTTTGCACTTGTGTTAGTGTTGAAAAACCACTTTTCGCACTTGTGTTGGTGCAGGAAACCACTTTTGCACTTGTATTAGTGTGGCAAAACCACTTTTCGCACTTGTGTTAGTGTTGAAAAACCACTTTTCGCACTTGTGTTGGTGCAGGAAACCACTTTTGCACTTGTATTAGTGTGGAAAAAACACTTTTTGCACTTGGGATAGTGTTGAAAAAACACATTTTGCACTTGTGTTAGTGTTGAAAAACCACTTTTTGCACTTGTGTTGGTGCAGGAAACCACTTTTGCACTTGTGTTAGTGTGGAAAAAACACTTTTTGCACTTGTGATAGTGTTGAAAAAACACTTTTTGCACTTGTGTTAGTGTTGAAAAACCACTTTTCGCACTTGTGTTAGTGTTGAAAAACCACTTTTCGCACTTGTGTTAGTGTTGAAAAACCACTTTTCGCACTTGTGTTGGTGCAGGAAACCACTTTTGCACTTGTATTAGTGTGGAAAAAACACTTTTTGCACTTGTGATAGTGTTGAAAAACCACTTTTCACACTTGTGTTAGTGTTGAAAAACCACTTTTCGCACTTGTGTTGGTGCAGGAAACCACTTTTGCACTTGTATTAGTGTGGAAAAACCACTTTTCGCACTTGTGTTAGTGTTGAAAAAATACTTTTTGCACTTGTGATAGTGTTGAAAACCCACTTTTCGCACTTGTGTTAGTGTTGAAAAACCACTTTTCGCACTTGTGTTGGTGCAGGAAACCACTTTTGCACTTGTATTAGTGTGGAAAAAACACTTTTTGCACTTGTGATAGTGTTGAAAAACCACTTTTCGCACTTGTGTTAGTGTTGAAAAACCACTTTTCGCACTTGTGTTGGTGCAGGAAACCACTTTTGCACTTGTATTAGTGTGGAAAAAACACTTTTTGCACTTGTGATAGTGTTGAAAAACCACTTTTCGCACTTGTGTTGGTGCAGGAAACCACTTTTGCACTTGTATTAGTGTGGAAAAAACACTTTTTGCACTTGTGATAGTGTTGAAAAACCACTTTTTGCACTTGTGTTAGTGTTGAAAAACCACTTTTCGCACTTGTGTTGGTGCAGGAAACCACTTTTGCTCTTGTATTAGTGTGGAAAAAACACTTTTTGCACTTGTGATAGTGTTGAAAAAACACTTTTTGCACTTGTGTTAGTGTTGAAAAACCACTTTTCGCACTTGTGTTGGTGCAGGAAACCACTTTTGCACTTGTATTAGTGTGGCAAAACCACTTTTCGCACTTGTGTTAGTGTTGAAAAACCACTTTTCGCACTTGTGTTAGTGTTGAAAAACCACTTTTCGCACTTGTGTTGGTGCAGGAAACCACTTTTGCACTTGTATTAGTGTTGAAAAAACACTTTTTGCACTTGTGATAGTGTTGACAAACCACTTTTCGCACTTGTGTTGGTGCAGGAAACCACTTTTGCACTTGTATTAGTGTTGAAAAAACACTTTTTGCACTTGTATTAGTGTGGAAAAAACACTTTTCGCACTTGTGTTAGTGTTGAAAAACCACTTTTCGCACTTGTGTTGGTGCAGGAAACCACTTTTGCACTTGTATTAGTGTGGAAAAAACACTTTTTGCACTTGTGATAGTGTTGAAAAACCACTTTTTGCACTTGTGTTAGTGTTGAAAAACCACTTTTCGCACTTGTGTTGGTGCAGGAAACCACTTTTGCTCTTGTATTAGTGTGGAAAAAACACTTTTTGCACTTGTGATAGTGTTGAAAAAACACTTTTTGCACTTGTGTTAGTGTTGAAAAACCACTTTTCGCACTTGTGTTGGTGCAGGAAACCACTTTTGCACTTGTATTAGTGTGGCAAAACCACTTTTCGCACTTGTGTTAGTGTTGAAAAACCACTTTTCGCACTTGTGTTAGTGTTGAAAAACCACTTTTCGCACTTGTGTTGGTGCAGGAAACCACTTTTGCACTTGTATTAGTGTTGAAAAAACACTTTTTGCACTTGTGATAGTGTTGACAAACCACTTTTCGCACTTGTGTTAGTGTTGAAAAACCACTTTTCGCAATTGTGTTGGTGCAGGAAACCACTTTTGCACTTGTATTAGTGTGGAAAAAATACTTTTTGCACTTGTGATAGTGTTGAAAACCCACTTTTTGCACTTGTGTTAGTGTTGAAAAACCACTTTTCGCACTTGTGTTGGTGCAGGAAACCACTTTTGCACTTGTCTTAGTGTGGAAAAAACACTTTTTGCACTTGTGATAGTGTTGAAAAACCACTTTTGGCACTTGTGTTGGTGTTGAAAAACCACTTTTCGCACTTGTGTTGGTGCAGGAAACCACTTTTGCACTTGTATTAGTGTGGAAAAACACTTTTTGCACTTGTGATAGTGTTGAAAAAACACATTTTGCACTTGTGTTAGTGTTGAAAAACCACTTTTCGCACTTGTGTTGGTGCCGGAAACCACTTTTGCACTTGTATTAGTGTGGAAAAAACACTTTTTGCACTTGTGATAGTGTTGAAAAAACACTTTTTGCACTTGTGTTAGTGTTGAAAAACCACTTTTCGCACTTGTGTTAGTGTTGAAAAACCACTTTTCGCACTTGTGTTAGTGTTGAAAAACCACTTTTCGCACTTGTGTTGGTGCAGGAAACCACTTTTGCACTTGTATTAGTGTGGAAAAAACACTTTTTGCACTTGTGATAGTGTTGAAAAACCACTTTTCGCACTTGTGTTAGTGTTGAAAAACCACTTTTCGCACTTGTGTTGGTGCAGGAAACCACTTTTGCACTTGTATTAGTGTGGAAAAAACACTTTTTGCACTTGTGATAGTGTTGAAAAAACACTTTTTGCACTTGTGTTAGTGTTGAAAAACCACTTTTCGCACTTGTATTTGTGCAGGAAACCACTTTTGCACTTGTATTAGTGTGGAAAAACCACTTTTCGCACTTGTGTTAGTGTTGAAAAACCACTTTTCGCACTTGTGTTAGTGTTGAAAAAACACTTTTCGCACTTGTGTTGGTGCAGGAAACCACTTTTGCACTTGTATTAGTGTGGAAAAAACACTTTTTGCACTTGTGATAGTGTTGAAAAACCACTTTTCGCACTTGTGTTAGTGTTGAAAAACCACTTTTCGCACTTGTGCTGGTGCAGGAAACCACTTTTGCACTTGTATTAGTGTGGAAAAAACACTTTTTGCACTTGTGATAGTGTTGAAAAACGACTTTTCGCACTTGTGTTAGTGTTGAAAAACCACTTTTCACATTTGTGTTAGTGTTGAAAAACCACTTTTCGCACTTGTGTTGGTGCAGGAAACCACTTTTGCACTTGTATTAGTGTGGAAAAACCACTTTTTGCACTTGTGATAGTGTTGAAAAACCACTTTTCGCACTTGTGTTAGTGTTGAAAAACCACTTTTCGCACTTGTGTTGGTGCAGGAAACCACTTTTGCAATTGTATTAGTGTGGAAAAAACACTTTTTGCACTTGTGATAGTGTTGAAAAACGACTTTTTGCACTTGCGTTAGTGTTGAAAAACCACTTTTCGCACTTGTGTTGGTGCAGGAAACCACTTTTGCACTTGTATTAGTGTGGAAAAAACACTTTTTGCACTTGTAATAGTGTTGAAAAAACACTTTTTGCACTTGTGTTAGTGTTGAAAAACCACTTTTCGCACTTGTGTTGGTGCAGGAAACCACTTTTGCACTTGTATTAGTGTGGCAAAACCACTTTTCGCACTTGTGTTAGTGTTGAAAAACCACTTTTCGCACTTGTGTTGGTGCAGGAAACCACTTTTGCACTTGTATTAGTGTGGAAAAAACACTTTTTGCACTTGGGATAGTGTTGAAAAAACACATTTTGCACTTGTGTTAGTGTTGAAAAACCACTTTTTGCACTTGTGTTGGTGCAGGAAACCACTTTTGCACTTGTGTTAGTGTGGAAAAAACACTTTTTGCACTTGTGATGGTGTTGAAAAAACACTTTTTGCACTTGTGTTAGTGTTGAAAAACCACTTTTCGCACTTGTGTTAGTGTTGAAAAACCACTTTTCGCACTTGTGTTAGTGTTGAAAAACCACTTTTCGCACTTGTGTTGGTGCAGGAAACCACTTTTGCACTTGTATTAGTGTGGAAAAAACACTTTTTGCACTTGTGATAGTGTTGAAAAACCACTTTTCACACTTGTGTTAGTGTTGAAAAACCACTTTTCGCACTTGTGTTGGTGCAGGAAACCACTTTTGCACTTGTATTAGTGTGGAAAAACCACTTTTCGCACTTGTGTTAGTGTTGAAAAAATACTTTTTGCACTTGTGATAGTGTTGAAAACCCACTTTTCGCACTTGTGTTAGTGTTGAAAAACCACTTTTCGCACTTGTGTTGGTGCAGGAAACCACTTTTGCACTTGTATTCGTGTGGAAAAAACACTTTTTGCACTTGTGATAGTGTTGAAAAACCACTTTTCGCACTTGTGTTAGTGTTGAAAAACCACTTTTCGCACTTGTGTTGGTGCAGGAAACCACTTTTGCACTTGTATTAGTGTGGAAAAAACACTTTTTGCACTTGTGATAGTGTTGAAAAAACACTTTTTGCACTTGTGTTAGTGTTGAAAAACCACTTTTCGCACTTGTATTTGTGCAGGAAACCACTTTTGCACTTGTATTAGTGTGGAAAAACCACTTTTCGCACTTGTGTTAGTGTTGAAAAACCACTTTTCGCACTTGTGTTAGTGTTCAAAAAACACTTTTCGCACTTGTGTTGGTGCAGGAAACCACTTTTGCACTTGTATTAGTGTGGAAAAAACACTTTTTGCACTTGTGATAGTGTTGAGAAACCACTTTTCGCACTTGTGTTAGTGTTGAAAAACCACTTTTCGCACTTGTGCTGGTGCAGGAAACCACTTTTGCACTTGTATTAGTGTGGAAAAAACACTTTTTGCACTTGTGATAGTGTTGAAAAACCACTTTTCGCACTTGTGTTAGTGTTGAAAAACCACTTTTCACATTTGTGTTAGTGTTGAAAAACCACTTTTCGCACTTGTGTTGGTGCAGGAAACCACTTTTGCACTTGTATTAGTGTGGAAAAACCACTTTTTGCACTTGTGATAGTGTTGAAAAACCACTTTTCGCACTTGTGTTAGTGTTGAAAAACCACTTTTCGCACTTGTGTTGGTGCAGGAAACCACTTTTGCACTTGTATTAGTGTGGAAAAAACACTTTTTGCACTTGTGATAGTGTTGAAAAACCACTTTTTGCACTTGCGTTAGTGTTGAAAAACCACTTTTCGCACTTGTGTTGGTGCAGGAAACCACTTTTGCACTTGTATTAGTGTGGAAAAAACACTTTTTGCACTTGTAATAGTGTTGAAAAAACACTTTTTGCACTTGTGTTAGTGTTGAAAAACCACTTTTCGCACTTGTGTTGGTGCAGGAAACCACTTTTGCACTTGTATTAGTGTGGCAAAACCACTTTTCGCACTTGTGTTAGTGTTGAAAAACCACTTTTTGCACTTGTGTTAGTGTTGAAAAACCACTTTTCGCACTTGTGTTGGTGCAGGAAACCACTTTTGCACTTGTATTAGTGTGGAAAAAACACTTTTTGCACTTGTGTTAGTGTTGAAAAAACACTTTTTGCACTTGTGTTAGTGTTGCAAAACCACTTTTCGCACTTGTGTTAGTGTTAAAAAACCACTTTTCGCACTTGTGTCAGTGTTGAAAAACCACTTTTCGCACTTGTGTTGGTGCAGGAAACCACTTTTGGACTTGTATTAGTGTGGAAAAAACACTTTTTGCACTTGTGATAGTGTTGAAAAACCACTTTTCGCACTTGTGTTGGTGCAGGAAACCACTTTTGCACTTGTATTAGTGTGGAAAAAACACTTTTTGCACTTGTGATAGTGTTGAAAAACCACATTTCGCACTTGTGTTAGTGTTGAAAAACCACTTTTCGCACTTGTGTTGGTGCAGGAAACCACTTTTGCTCTTGTATTAGTGTGGAAAAAACACTTTTTGCACTTGTGATAGTGTTGAAAAAAGACTTTTTGCACTTGTGTTAGTGTTGAAAAACAACTTTTCGCACTTGTGTTAGTGTTAAAAATCCACTTTTCGCACTTGTGTTAGTGTTGAAAAACCACTTTTCGCACTTGTGTTGGTGCAGGAAACCACTTTTGCACTTGTATTAGTGTGGAAAAAACACTTTTTGTACTTGTGATAGTGTTGAAAAACCACTTTTCGCACTTGTGTTGGTGCAGGAAACCACTTTTGCACTTGTATTAGTGTGGAAAAAACACTTTTTGCACTTGTGATAGTGTTGAAAAACCACTTTTCGCACTTGTGTTAGTGTTGAAAAACCACTTTTCGCACTTGTGTTGGTGCAGGAAACCACTTTTGCACTTGTATTAGTGTGGAAAAAACACTTTTTGCACTTGTGATAGTGTTGAAAAAACACTTTTTGCACTTGTGTTAGTGTTGCAAAACCACTTTTCGCACTTGTGTTAGTGTTAAAAAACCACTTTTCGCACTTGTGTTAGTGTTGAAAAACCACTTTTCGCACTTGTGTTGGTGCAGGAAACCACTTTTGCACTTGTATTAGTGTGGAAAAAACACTTTTTGCCCTTGTGATAGTGTTGAAAAACCACTTTTCGCACTTGTGTTGGTGCAGGAAACCACTTTTGCACTTGTATTAGTGTGGAAAAAACACTTTTTGCACTTGTGATAGTGTTGAAAAACCACTTTTCGCACTTGTGTTAGTGTTGAAAAACCACTTTTCGCACTTGTGTTGGTGCAGGAAACCACTTTTGCTCTTGTATTAGTGTGGAAAAAACACTTTTTGCACTTGTGATAGTGTTAAAAAAACACTTTTTGCACTTGTGTTAGTGTTGAAAAACCACTTTTCGCACTTGTGTTAGTGTTAAAAAACCACTTTTCGCACTTGTGTTAGTGTTGAAAAACCACTTTTCGCACTTGTGTTGGTGCAGGAAACCACTTTTGCACTTGTATTAGTGTGGAAAAAACACTTTTTGCACTTGTGATAGTGTTGAAAAACCACTTTTCGCACTTGTGTTGGTGCAGGAAACCACTTTTGCACTTGTATTAGTGTGGAAAAAACACTTTTTGCACTTGTGATAGTGTTGAAAAACCACTTTTTGCACTTGTGTTAGTGTTGAAAAACCACTTTTCGCACTTGTGTTGGTGCAGGAAACCACTTTTGCTCTTGTATTAGTGTGGAAAAAACACTTTTTGCACTTGTGATAGTGTTGAAAAAACACTTTTTGCACTTGTGTTAGTGTTGAAAAACCACTTTTCGCACTTGTGTTGGTGCAGGAAACCACTTTTGCACTTGTATTAGTGTGGCAAAACCACTTTTCGCACTTGTGTTAGTGTTGAAAAACCACTTTTCGCACTTGTGTTAGTGTTGAAAAACCACTTTTCGCACTTGTGTTGGTGCAGGAAACCACTTTTGCACTTGTATTAGTGTTGAAAAAACACTTTTTGCACTTGTGATAGTGTTGACAAACCACTTTTCGCACTTGTGTTAGTGTTGAAAAACCACTTTTCGCAATTGTGTTGGTGCAGGAAACCACTTTTGCACTTGTATTAGTGTGGAAAAAATACTTTTTGCACTTGTGATAGTGTTGAAAACCCACTTTTCGCACTTGTGTTAGTGTTGAAAAACCACTTTTCGCACTTGTGTTGGTGCAGGAAACCACTTTTGCACTTGTCTTAGTGTGGAAAAAACACTTTTTGCACTTGTGATAGTGTTGAAAAACCACTTTTGGCACTTGTGTTGGTGTTGAAAAACCACTTTTCGCACTTGTGTTGGTGCAGGAAACCACTTTTGCACTTGTATTAGTGTGGAAAAACACTTTTTGCACTTGTGATAGTGTTGAAAAAACACATTTTGCACTTGTGTTAGTGTTGAAAAACCACTTTTCGCACTTGTGTTGGTGCCGGAAACCACTTTTGCACTTGTATTAGTGTGGAAAAAACACTTTTTGCACTTGTGATAGTGTTGAAAAAACACTTTTTGCACTTGTGTTAGTGTTGAAAAACCATTTTTCGCACTTGTGTTAGTGTTGAAAAACCACTTTTCGCACTTGTGTTAGTGTTGAAAAACCACTTTTCGCACTTGTGTTGGTGCAGGAAACCACTTTTGCACTTGTATTAGTGTGGAAAAAACACTTTTTGCACTTGTGATAGTGTTGAAAAACCACTTTTCGCACTTGTGTTAGTGTTGAAAAACCACTTTTCGCACTTGTGTTGGTGCAGGAAACCACTTTTGCACTTGTATTAGTGTGGAAAAAACACTTTTTGCACTTGTGATAGTGTTGAAAAAACACTTTTTGCACTTGTGTTAGTGTTGAAAAACCACTTTTCGCACTTGTGTTGGTGCAGGAAACCACTTTTGCTCTTGTATTAGTGTGGAAAAAACACTTTTTGCACTTGTGATAGTGTTGAAAAAAGACTTTTTGCACTTGTGTTAGTGTTGAAAAACCACTTTTCGCACTTGTGTTAGTGTTAAAAATCCACTTTTCGCACTTGTGTTAGTGTTGAAAAACCACTTTTCGCACTTGTGTTGGTGCAGGAAACCACTTTTGCACTTGTATTAGTGTGGAAAAAACACTTTTTGTACTTGTGATAGTGTTGAAAAACCACTTTTCGCACTTGTGTTGGTGCAGGAAACCACTTTTGCACTTGTATTAGTGTGGAAAAAACACTTTTTGCACTTGTGATAGTGTTGAAAAACCACTTTTCGCACTTGTGTTAGTGTTGAAAAACCACTTTTCGCACTTGTGTTGGTGCAGGAAACCACTTTTGCACTTGTATTAGTGTGGAAAAAACACTTTTTGCACTTGTGATAGTGTTGAAAAAACACTTTTTGCACTTGTGTTAGTGTTGCAAAACCACTTTTCGCACTTGTGTTAGTGTTAAAAAACCACTTTTCGCACTTGTGTTAGTGTTGAAAAACCACTTTTCGCACTTGTGTTGGTGCAGGAAACCACTTTTGCACTTGTATTAGTGTGGAAAAAACACTTTTTGCCCTTGTGATAGTGTTGAAAAACCACTTTTCGCACTTGTGTTGGTGCAGGAAACCACTTTTGCACTTGTATTAGTGTGGAAAAAACACTTTTTGCACTTGTGATAGTGTTGAAAAACCACTTTTCGCACTTGTGTTAGTGTTGAAAAACCACTTTTCGCACTTGTGTTGGTGCAGGAAACCACTTTTGCTCTTGTATTAGTGTGGAAAAAACACTTTTTGCACTTGTGATAGTGTTGAAAAAACACTTTTTGCACTTGTGTTAGTGTTGAAAAACCACTTTTCGCACTTGTGTTAGTGTTAAAAAACCACTTTTCGCACTTGTGTTAGTGTTGAAAAACCACTTTTCGCACTTGTGTTGGTGCAGGAAACCACTTTTGCACTTGTATTAGTGTGGAAAAAACACTTTTTGCACTTGTGATAGTGTTGAAAAACCACTTTTCGCACTTGTGTTGGTGCAGGAAACCACTTTTGCACTTGTATTAGTGTGGAAAAAACACTTTTTGCACTTGTGATAGTGTTGAAAAACCACTTTTTGCACTTGTGTTAGTGTTGAAAAACCACTTTTCGCATTTGTGTTGGTGCAGGAAACCACTTTTGCTCTTGTATTAGTGTGGAAAAAACACTTTTTGCACTTGTGATAGTGTTGAAAAAACACTTTTTGCACTTGTGTTAGTGTTGAAAAACCACTTTTCGCACTTGTGTTGGTGCAGGAAACCACTTTTGCACTTGTATTAGTGTGGCAAAACCACTTTTCGCACTTGTGTTAGTGTTGAAAAACCACTTTTCGCACTTGTGTTAGTGTTGAAAAACCACTTTTCGCACTTGTGTTGGTGCAGGAAACCACTTTTGCACTTGTATTAGTGTTGAAAAAACACTTTTTGCACTTGTGATAGTGTTGACAAACCACTTTTCGCACTTGTGTTAGTGTTGAAAAACCACTTTTCGCAATTGTGTTGGTGCAGGAAACCACTTTTGCACTTGTATTAGTGTGGAAAAAATACTTTTTGCACTTGTGATAGTGTTGAAAACCCACTTTTCGCACTTGTGTTAGTGTTGAAAAACCACTTTTCGCACTTGTGTTGGTGCAGGAAACCACTTTTGCACTTGTCTTAGTGTGGAAAAAACACTTTTTGCACTTGTGATAGTGTTGAAAAACCACTTTTGGCACTTGTGTTGGTGTTGAAAAACCACTTTTCGCACTTGTGTTGGTGCAGGAAACCACTTTTGCACTTGTATTAGTGTGGAAAAAACACTTTTTGCACTTGTGATAGTGTTGAAAAAACACATTTTGCACTTGTGTTAGTGTTGAAAAACCACTTTTCGCACTTGTGTTGGTGCAGGAAACCACTTTTGCATTTGTATTAGTGTTGAAAAAACACTTTTCGCACTTGTGTTAGTGTTGAAAAACCACTTTTCGCACTTGTGTTGGTGCAGGAAACCACTTTTGCACTTGTGTTGGTGTTGAAAAACCACTTTTCGCACTTGTGTTGGTGCAGGAAACCACTTTTGCACTTGTATTAGTGTGGAAAAAACACTTTTTGCACTTGTGATAGTGTTGAAAAAACACATTTTGCACTTGTGTTAGTGTTGAAAAACCACTTTTTGCACTTGTGTTGGTGCAGGAAACCACTTTTGCACTTGTATTAGTGTGGAAAAAACACTTTTTGCACTTGTGATAGTGTTGAAAAAACACTTTTTGCACTTGTGTTAGTGTTGAAAAACCACTTTTCGCACTTGTGTTAGTGTTGAAAAACCATTTTTCGCACTTGTGTTAGTGTTGAAAAACCACTTTTCGCACTTGTGTTGGTGCAGGAAACCACTTTTGCACTTGTATTAGTGTGGAAAAAACACTTTTTGCACTTGTGATAGTGTTGAAAAACCACTTTTCGCACTTGTGTTAGTGTTGAAAAACCACTTTTCGCACTTGTGTTAGTGTTGAAAAACCACTTTTCGCACTTGTGTTGGTGCAGGAAACTACTTTTGCACTTGTATTAGTGTGGAAAAACCACTTTTCGCACTTGTGTTAGTGTTGAAAAACCACTTTTCGCACTTGTGTTAGTGTTGAAAAACCACTTTTCGGACTTGTGTTGGTGCAGGAAACCACTTTTGCACTTGTATTAGTGTGGAAAAAACACTTTTTGCACTTGTGATAGTGTTGAAAAACCACTTTTCGCACTTGTGTTAGTGTTGAAAAACCACTTTTCGCACTTGTGTTGGTGCAGGAAACCACTTTTGCTCTTGTATTAGTGTGGAAAAAACACTTTTTGCACTTGTGATAGTGTTGAAAAAACACTTTTTGCACTTGTGTTAGTGTTGAAAAACCACTTTTCGCACTTGTGTTGGTGCAGGATACCACTTTTGCACTTGTATTAGTGTGGAAAAACCACTTTTCGCACTTGTGTTAGTGTTGAAAAACCACTTTTCGCACTTGTGTTAGTGTTGAAAAACCACTTTTCGCACTTGTGTTGGTGCAGGAAACCACTTTTGCACTTGTATTAGTGTGGAAAAAACACTTTTTGCACTTGTGATAGTGTTGAAAAACCACTTTTCGCACTTGTGTTAGTGTTGAAAAACCACTTTTCGCACTTGTGTTAGTGTTGAAAAACCACTTTTCGCACTTGTGTTAGTGTTGAAAAACCACTTTTCGCACTTGTGTTGGTGCAGGAAACTGCTTTTGCACTTGTATTAGTGTGGAAAAACCACTTTTCGCACTTGTGTTAGTGTTGAAAAACCACTTTTCGCACTTGTGTTAGTGTTGAAAAACCACTTTTCGGACTTGTGTTGGTGCAGGAAACCACTTTTGCACTTGTATTAGTGTGGAAAAAACACTTTTTGCACTTGTGATAGTGTTGAAAAACCACTTTTCGCACTTGTGTTAGTGTTGAAAAACCACTTTTCGCACTTGTGTTGGTGCAGGAAACCACTTTTGCTCTTGTATTAGTGTGGAAAAAACACTTTTTGCACTTGTGATAGTGTTGAAAAAACACTTTTTGCACTTGTGTTAGTGTTGAAAAACCACTTTTCGCACTTGTGTTGGTGCAGGATACCACTTTTGCACTTGTATTAGTGTGGAAAAACCACTTTTCGCACTTGTGTTAGTGTTGAAAAACCACTTTTTGCACTTGTGTTAGTGTTGAAAAACCACTTTTCGCACTTGTGTTGGTGCAGGAAACCACTTTTGCACTTGTATTAGTGTGGAAAAAACACTTTTTGCACTTGTGATAGTGTTGACAAACCACTTTTCGCACTTGTGTTAGTGTTGAAAAACCACTTTTCGCAATTGTGTTGGTGCAGGAAACCACTTTTGCACTTGTATTAGTGTGGAAAAAACACTTTTTGCACTTGTGATAGTGTTGAAAACCCACTTTTCGCAATTGTGTTAGTGTTGAAAAACCACTTTTTGCACTTGTGTTGGTGCAGGAAACCACTTTTGCACTTGTCTTAGTGTGGAAAAAACACTTTTTGCACTTGTGATAGTGTTGAAAAACCACTTTTGGCACTTGTGTTGGTGTTGAAAAACCACTTTTCGCACTTGTGTTGGTGCAGGAAACCACTTTTGCACTTGTATTAGTGTGGAAAAACACTTTTTGCACTTGTGATAGTGTTGAAAAAACACATTTTGCACTTGTGTTAGTGTTGAAAAACCACTTTTCGCACTTGTGTTGGTGCAGGAAACCACTTTTGCACTTGTATTAGTGTGGAAAAAACACTTTTTGCACTTGTGATAGTGTTGAAAAAACACTTTTTGCACTTGTGTTAGTGTTGAAAAACCACTTTTCGCACTTGTGTTAGTGTTGAAAAACCACTTTTCGCACTTGTGTTAGTGTTGAAAAACCACTTTTCGCACTTGTGTTGGTGCAGGAAACCACTTTTGCACTTGTATTAGTGTGGAAAAAACACTTTTTGCACTTGTGATAGTGTTGAAAAACCACTTTTCGCACTTGTGTTAGTGTTGAAAAACCACTTTTCGCACTTGTGTTGGTGCAGGAAACCACTTTTGCACTTGTATTAGTGTGGAAAAAACACTTTTTGCACTTGTGATAGTGTTGAAAAAACACTTTTTGCACTTGTGTTAGTGTTGAAAAACCACTTTTCGCACTTGTATTTGTGCAGGAAACCACTTTTGCACTTGTATTAGTGTGGAAAAACCACTTTTCGCACTTGTGTTAGTGTTGAAAAACCACTTTTCGCACTTGTGTTAGTGTTGAAAAAACACTTTTCGCACTTGTGTTGGTGCAGGAAACCACTTTTGCACTTGTATTAGTGTGGAAAAAACACTTTTTGCACTTGTGATAGTGTTGAAAAACCACTTTTCGCACTTGTGTTAGTGTTGAAAAACCACTTTTCGCACTTGTGCTGGTGCAGGAAACCACTTTTGCACTTGTATTAGTGTGGAAAAAACACTTTTTGCACTTGTGATAGTGTTGAAAAACCACTTTTCGCACTTGTGTTAGTGTTGAAAAACCACTTTTCACATTTGTGTTAGTGTTGAAAAACCACTTTTCGCACTTGTGTTGGTGCAGGAAACCACTTTTGCACTTGTATTAGTGTGGAAAAACCACTTTTTGCACTTGTGATAGTGTTGAAAAACCACTTTTCGCACTTGTGTTAGTGTTGAAAAACCACTTTTCGCACTTGTGTTGGTGCAGGAAACCACTTTTGCACTTGTATTAGTGTGGCAAAACCACTTTTCGCACTTGTGTTAGTGTTGAAAAACCACTTTTCGCACTTGTGTTAGTGTTGAAAAACCACTTTTCGCACTTGTGTTGGTGCAGGAAACCACTTTTGCACTTGTGTTGGTGTTGAAAAACCACTTTTCGCACTTGTGTTGGTGCAGGAAACCACTTTTGCACTTGTATTAGTGTGGAAAAAACACTTTTTGCACTTGTGATAGTGTTGAAAAAACACATTTTGCACTTGTGTTACTGTTGAAAAACCACTTTTTGCACTTGTGTTGGTGCAGGAAACCACTTTTGCACTTGTATTAGTGTGGAAAAAACACTTTTTGCACTTGTGATAGTGTTGAAAAAACACTTTTTGCACTTGTGTTAGTGTTGAAAAACCACTTTTCGCACTTGTGTTAGTGTTGAAAAACCACTTTTCGCACTTGTGTTAGTGTTGAAAAACCACTTTTCGCACTTGTGTTGGTGCAGGAAACCACTTTTGCACTTGTATTAGTGTGGAAAAAACACTTTTTGCACTTGTGATAGTGTTGAAAAACCACTTTTCACACTTGTGTTAGTGTTGAAAAACCACTTTTCGCGCTTGTGTTGGTGCAGGAAACCACTTTTGCACTTGTATTAGTGTGGAAAAAACACTTTTTGCACTTGTGATAGTGTTGAAAAAACACTTTTTGCACTTGTGTTAGTGTTGAAAAACCACTTTTCGCACTTGTGTTTGTGCAGGAAACCACTTTTGCACTTGTATTAGTGTGGAAAAACCACTTTTCGCACTTGTGTTAGTGTTGAAAAAACACTTTTTGCACTTTTGATAGTGTTGAAAAAACACTTTTTGCACTTGTGTTAGTGTTGAAAAACCACTTTTTGCACTTGTGTTAGTGTTGAAAAACCACTTTTCGCACTTGTGTTGGTGCAGGAAACCACTTTTGCACTTGTATTAGTGTGGAAAAAACACTTTTTGCACTTGTGATAGTGTTGAAAAAACACTTTTTGCACTTGTGTTAGTGTTGCAAAACCACTTTTCGCACTTGTGTTAGTGTTAAAAAACCACTTTTCGCACTTGTGTCAGTGTTGAAAAACCACTTTTCGCACTTGTGTTGGTGCAGGAAACCACTTTTGCACTTGTATTAGTGTGGAAAAAACACTTTTTGCACTTGTGATAGTGTTGAAAAACCACTTTTGGCACTTGTGTTGGTGTTGAAAAACCACTTTTCGCACTTGTGTTGGTGCAGGAAACCACTTTTGCACTTGTATTAGTGTGGAAAAACACTTTTTGCACTTGTGATAGTGTTGAAAAAACACATTTTGCACTTGTGTTAGTGTTGAAAAACCACTTTTCGCACTTGTGTTGGTGCAGGAAACCACTTTTGCACTTGTATTAGTGTGGAAAAAACACTTTTTGCACTTGTGATAGTGTTGAAAAAACACTTTTTGCACTTGTGTTAGTGTTGAAAAACCACTTTTCGCACTTGTGTTAGTGTTGAAAAACCACTTTTCGCACTTGTGTTAGTGTTGAAAAACCACTTTTCGCACTTGTGTTGGTGCAGGAAACCACTTTTGCACTTGTATTAGTGTGGAAAAAACACTTTTTGCACTTGTGATAGTGTTGAAAAACCACTTTTCGCACTTGTGTTAGTGTTGAAAAACCACTTTTCGCACTTGTGTTGGTGCAGGAAACCACTTTTGCACTTGTATTAGTGTGGAAAAAACACTTTTTGCACTTGTGATAGTGTTGAAAAAACACTTTTTGCACTTGTGTTAGTGTTGAAAAACCACTTTTCGCACTTGTATTTGTGCAGGAAACCACTTTTGCACTTGTATTAGTGTGCAAAAACCACTTTTCGCACTTGTGTTAGTGTTGAAAAACCACTTTTCGCACTTGTGTTAGTGTTGAAAAAACACTTTTCGCACTTGTGTTGGTGCAGGAAACCACTTTTGCACTTGTATTAGTGTGGGAAAAACACTTTTTGCACTTGTGTTAGTGTTGAAAAACCACTTTTCGCACTTGTGTTAGTGTTGAAAAACCACTTTTCGCACTTGTGCTGGTGCAGGAAACCACTTTTGCACTTGTATTAGTGTGGAAAAAACACTTTTTGCACTTGTGATAGTGTTGAAAAACCACTTTTCGCACTTGTGTTAGTGTTGAAAAACCACTTTTCACATTTGTGTTAGTGTTGAAAAACCACTTTTCGCACTTGTGTTGGTGCAGGAAACCACTTTTGCACTTGTGATAGTGTTGAAAAACCACTTTTCGCACTTGTGTTAGTGTTGAAAAACCACTTTTCGCACTTGTGTTGGTGCAGGAAACCACTTTTGCACTTGTATTAGTGTGGCAAAACCACTTTTCGCACTTGTGTTAGTGTTGAAAAACCACTTTTCGCACTTGTGTTAGTGTTGAAAAACCACTTTTCGCACTTGTGTTGGTGCAGGAAACCACTTTTGCACTTGTGTTGGTGTTGAAAAACCACTTTTTGCACTTGTGTTGGTGCAGGAAACCACTTTTGCACTTGTATTAGTGTGGAAAAAACACTTTTTGCACTTGTGATAGTGTTGAAAAAACACATTTTGCACTTGTGTTACTGTTGAAAAACCACTTTTTGCACTTGTGTTGGTGCAGGAAACCACTTTTGCACTTGTATTAGTGTGGAAAAAACACTTTTTGCACTTGTGATAGTGTTGAAAAAACACTTTTTGCACTTGTGTTAGTGTTGAAAAACCACTTTTCGCACTTGTGTTAGTGTTGAAAAACCACTTTTCGCACTTGTGTTAGTGTTGAAAAACCACTTTTCGCACTTGTGTTGGTGCAGGAAACCACTTTTGCACTTGTATTAGTGTGGAAAAAACACTTTTTGCACTTGTGATAGTGTTGAAAAACCACTTTTCACACTTGTGTTAGTGTTGAAAAACCACTTTTCGCGCTTGTGTTGGTGCAGGAAACCACTTTTGCACTTGTATTAGTGTGGAAAAAACACTTTTTGCACTTGTGATAGTGTTGAAAAAACACTTTTTGCACTTGTGTTAGTGTTGAAAAACCACTTTTCGCACTTGTGTTTGTGCAGGAAACCACTTTTGCACTTGTATTAGTGTGGAAAAACCACTTTTCGCACTTGTGTTAGTGTTGAAAAAACACTTTTTGCACTTTTGATAGTGTTGAAAAAACACTTTTTGCACTTGTGTTAGTGTTGAAAAACCACTTTTTGCACTAGTGTTAGTGTTGAAAAACCACTTTTCGCACTTGTGTTGGTGCAGGAAACCACTTTTGCACTTGTATTAGTGTGGAAAAAACACTTTTTGCACTTGTGATAGTGTTGAAAAAACACTTTTTGCACTTGTGTTAGTGTTGCAAAACCACTTTTCGCACTTGTGTTAGTGTTAAAAAACCACTTTTCGCACTTGTGTCAGTGTTGAAAAACCACTTTTCGCACTTGTGTTGGTGCAGGAAACCACTTTTGCACTTGTATTAGTGTGGAAAAAACACTTTTTGCACTTGTGATAGTGTTGAAAAACCACTTTTCGCACTTGTGTTGGTGCAGGAAACCACTTTTGCACTTGTGTTGGTGTTGAAAAACCACTTTTCGCACTTGTGTTGGTGCAGGAAACCACTTTTGCACTTGTATTAGTGTGGAAAAAACACTTTTTGCACTTGTGATAGTGTTGAAAAAACACATTTTGCACTTGTGTTACTGTTGAAAAACCACTTTTTGCACTTGTGTTGGTGCAGGAAACCACTTTTGCACTTGTATTAGTGTGGAAAAAACACTTTTTGCACTTGTGATAGTGTTGAAAAAACACTTTTTGCACTTGTGTTAGTGTTGAAAAACCACTTTTCGCACTTGTGTTAGTGTTGAAAAACCACTTTTCGCACTTGTGTTAGTGTTGAAAAACCACTTTTCGCACTTGTGTTGGTGCAGGAAACCACTTTTGCACTTGTATTAGTGTGGAAAAAACACTTTTTGCACTTGTGATAGTGTTGAAAAACCACTTTTCACACTTGTGTTAGTGTTGAAAAACCACTTTTCGCGCTTGTGTTGGTGCAGGAAACCACTTTTGCACTTGTATTAGTGTGGAAAAAACACTTTTTGCACTTGTGATAGTGTTGAAAAAACACTTTTTGCACTTGTGTTAGTGTTGAAAAACCACTTTTCGCACTTGTGTTTGTGCAGGAAACCACTTTTGCACTTGTATTAGTGTGGAAAAACCACTTTTCGCACTTGTGTTAGTGTTGAAAAAACACTTTTTGCACTTTTGATAGTGTTGAAAAAACACTTTTTGCACTTGTGTTAGTGTTGAAAAACCACTTTTTGCACTTGTGTTAGTGTTGAAAAACCACTTTTCGCACTTGTGTTGGTGCAGGAAACCACTTTTGCACTTGTATTAGTGTGGAAAAAACACTTTTTGCACTTGTGATAGTGTTGAAAAAACACTTTTTGCACTTGTGTTAGTGTTGCAAAACCACTTTTCGCACTTGTGTTAGTGTTAAAAAACCACTTTTCGCACTTGTGTCAGTGTTGAAAAACCACTTTTCGCACTTGTGTTGGTGCAGGAAACCACTTTTGCACTTGTATTAGTGTGGAAAAAACACTTTTTGCACTTGTGATAGTGTTGAAAAACCACTTTTCGCACTTGTGTTGGTGCAGGAAACCACTTTTGCACTTGTATTAGTGTGGAAAAAACACTTTTTGCACTTGTGATAGTGTTGAAAAACCACTTTTCGCACTTGTGTTGGTGCAGGAAACCACTTTTGCACTTGTATTAGTGTGGAAAAAACACTTTTTGCACTTGTGATAGTGTTGAAAAAACACTTTTTGCACTTGTGTTAGTGTTGCAAAACCACTTTTCGCACTTGTGTTAGTGTTAAAAAACCACTTTTCGCACTTGTGTCAGTGTTAAAAAACCACTTTTCGCACTTGTGTTGGTGCAGGAAACCACTTTTGCACTTGTATTAGTGTGGAAAAAACACTTTTTGCACTTGTGATAGTGTTGAAAAACCACTTTTCGCACTTGTGTTGGTGCAGGAAACCACTTTTGCACTTGTATTAGTGTGGAAAAAACACTTTTTGCACTTGTGATAGTGTTGAAAAACCACATTTCGCACTTGTGTTAGTGTTGAAAAACCACTTTTCGCACTTGTGTTGGTGCAGGAAACCACTTTTGCTCTTGTATTAGTGTGGAAAAAACACTTTTTGCACTTGTGATAGTGTTGAAAAAAGACTTTTTGCACTTGTGTTAGTGTTGAAAAACCACTTTTCGCACTTGTGTTAGTGTTAAAAAACCACTTTTCGCACTTGTGTTAGTGTTGAAAAACCACTTTTCGCACTTGTGTTGGTGCAGGAAACCACTTTTGCACTTGTATTAGTGTGGAAAAAACACTTTTTGTACTTGTGATAGTGTTGAAAAACCACTTTTCGCACTTGTGTTGGTGCAGGAAACCACTTTTGCACTTGTATTAGTGTGGAAAAAACACTTTTTGCACTTGTGATAGTGTTGACAAACCACTTTTCGCACTTGTGTTAGTGTTGAAAAACCACTTTTCACAATTGTGTTGGTGCAGGAAACCACTTTTGCACTTGTATTAGTGTGGAAAAAATACTTTTTGCACTTGTGATAGTGTTGAAAACCCACTTTTCGCACTTGTGTTAGTGTTGAAAAACCACTTTTCGCACTTGTGTTGGTGCAGGAAACCACTTTTGCACTTGTCTTAGTGTGGAAAAAACACTTTTTGCACTTGTGATAGTGTTGAAAAACCACTTTTGGCACTTGTGTTGGTGTTGAAAAACCACTTTTCGCACTTGTGTTGGTGCCGGAAACCACTTTTGCACTTGTATTAGTGTGGAAAAAACACTTTTTGCACTTGTGATAGTGTTGAAAAAACACATTTTGCACTTGTGTTACTGTTGAAAAACCACTTTTTGCACTTGTGTTGGTGCAGGAAACCACTTTTGCACTTGTATTAGTGTGGAAAAAACACTTTTTGCACTTGTGATAGGGTTGAAAAAACACTTTTTGCACTTGTGTTAGTGTTGAAAAACCACTTTTCGCACTTGTGTTAGTGTTGAAAAACCACTTTTCGCACTTGTGTTAGTGTTGAAAAACCACTTTTCGCACTTGTGTTGGTGCAGGAAACCACTTTTGCACTTGTATTAGTGTGGAAAAAACACTTTTTGCACTTGTGATAGTGTTGAAAAACCACTTTTCACACTTGTGTTAGTGTTGAAAAACCACTTTTCGCGCTTGTGTTGGTGCAGGAAACCACTTTTGCACTTGTATTAGTGTGGAAAAAACACTTTTTGCACTTGTGATAGTGTTGAAAAAACACTTTTTGCACTTGTGTTAGTGTTGAAAAACCACTTTTCGCACTTGTGTTTGTGCAGGAAACCACTTTTGCACTTGTATTAGTGTGGAAAAACCACTTTTCGCACTTGTGTTAGTGTTGAAAAAACACTTTTTGCACTTTTGATAGTGTTGAAAAAACACTTTTTGCACTTGTGTTAGTGTTGAAAAACCACTTTTTGCACTTGTGTTAGTGTTGAAAAACCACTTTTCGCACTTGTGTTGGTGCAGGAAACCACTTTTGCACTTGTATTAGTGTGGAAAAAACACTTTTTGCACTTGTGATAGTGTTGAAAAAACACTTTTTGCACTTGTGTTAGTGTTGCAAAACCACTTTTCGCACTTGTGTTAGTGTTAAAAAACCACTTTTCGCACTTGTGTCAGTGTTGAAAAACCACTTTTCGCACTTGTGTTGGTGCAGGAAACCACTTTTGCACTTGTATTAGTGTGGAAAAAACACTTTTTGCACTTGTGATAGTGTTGAAAAACCACTTTTGGCACTTGTGTTGGTGTTGAAAAACCACTTTTCGCACTTGTGTTGGTGCAGGAAACCACTTTTGCACTTGTATTAGTGTGGAAAAACACTTTTTGCACTTGTGATAGTGTTGAAAAAACACATTTTGCACTTGTGTTAGTGTTGAAAAACCACTTTTCGCACTTGTGTTGGTGCAGGAAACCACTTTTGCACTTGTATTAGTGTGGAAAAAACACTTTTTGCACTTGTGATAGTGTTGAAAAAACACTTTTTGCACTTGTGTTAGTGTTGAAAAACCACTTTTCGCACTTGTGTTAGTGTTGAAAAACCACTTTTCGCACTTGTGTTAGTGTTGAAAAACCACTTTTCGCACTTGTGCTGGTGCAGGAAACCACTTTTGCACTTGTATTAGTGTGGAAAAACACTTTTTGCACTTGTGATAGTGTTGAAAAACCACTTTTCGCACTTGTGTTAGTGTTGAAAAACCACTTTTCACATTTGTGTTAGTGTTGAAAAACCACTTTTCGCACTTGTGTTGGTGCAGGAAACCACTTTTGCACTTGTATTAGTGTGGAAAAACCACTTTTTGCACTTGTGATAGTGTTGAAAAACCACTTTTCGCACTTGTGTTAGTGTTGAAAAACCACTTTTCGCACTTGTGTTGGTGCAGGAAACCACTTTTGCACTTGTATTAGTGTGGCAAAACCACTTTTCGCACTTGTGTTAGTGTTGAAAAACCACTTTTCGCACTTGTGTTAGTGTTGAAAAACCACTTTTCGCACTTGTGCTGGTGCAGGAAACCACTTTTGCACTTGTATTAGTGTGGAAAAACACTTTTTGCACTTGTGATAGTGTTGAAAAACCACTTTTCGCACTTGTGTTAGTGTTGAAAAACCACTTTTCACATTTGTGTTAGTGTTGAAAAACCACTTTTCGCACTTGTGTTGGTGCAGGAAACACTTTTGCACTTGTATTAGTGTGGAAAAACCACTTTTTGCACTTGTGATAGTGTTGAAAAACCACTTTTCGCACTTGTGTTAGTGTTGAAAAACCACTTTTCGCACTTGTGTTGGTGCAGGAAACCACTTTTGCACTTGTATTAGTGTGGCAAAACCACTTTTCGCACTTGTGTTAGTGTTGAAAAACCACTTTTCGCACTTGTGTTAGTGTTGAAAAACCACTTTTCGCACTTGTGTTGGTGCAGGAAACCACTTTTGCACTTGTGTTGGTGTTGAAAAACCACTTTTCGCACTTGTGTTGGTGCAGGAAACCACTTTTGCACTTGTATTAGTGTGGAAAAAACACTTTTTGCACTTGTGATAGTGTTGAAAAAACACATTTTGCACTTGTGTTACTGTTGAAAAACCACTTTTTGCACTTGTGTTGGTGCAGGAAACCACTTTTGCACTTGTATTAGTGTGGAAAAAACACTTTTTGCACTTGTGATAGTGTTAAAAAACACTTTTTGCACTTGTGTTAGTGTTGAAAAACCACTTTTCGCACTTGTGTTAGTGTTGAAAAACCACTTTTCGCACTTGTGTTAGTGTTGAAAAACCACTTTTCGCACTTGTGTTGGTGCAGGAAACCACTTTTGCACTTGTATTAGTGTGGAAAAAACACTTTTTGCACTTGTGATAGTGTTGAAAAACCACTTTTCACACTTGTGTTAGTGTTGAAAAACCACTTTTCGCGCTTGTGTTGGTGCAGGAAACCACTTTTGCACTTGTATTAGTGTGGAAAAAACACTTTTTGCACTTGTGATAGTGTTGAAAAAACACTTTTTGCACTTGTGTTAGTGTTGAAAAACCACTTTTCGCACTTGTGTTTGTGCAGGAAACCACTTTTGCACTTGTATTAGTGTGGAAAAACCACTTTTCGCACTTGTGTTAGTGTTGAAAAAACACTTTTTGCACTTTTGATAGTGTTGAAAAAACACTTTTTGCACTTGTGTTAGTGTTGAAAAACCACTTTTTGCACTAGTGTTAGTGTTGAAAAACCACTTTTCGCACTTGTGTTGGTGCAGGAAACCACTTTTGCACTTGTATTAGTGTGGAAAAAACACTTTTTGCACTTGTGATAGTGTTGAAAAAACACTTTTTGCACTTGTGTTAGTGTTGCAAAACCACTTTTCGCACTTGTGTTAGTGTTAAAAAACCACTTTTCGCACTTGTGTCAGTGTTGAAAAACCACTTTTCGCACTTGTGTTGGTGCAGGAAACCACTTTTGCACTTGTATTAGTGTGGAAAAAACACTTTTTGCACTTGTGATAGTGTTGAAAAACCACTTTTCGCACTTGTGTTGGTGCAGGAAACCACTTTTGCACTTGTGTTGGTGTTGAAAAACCACTTTTCGCACTTGTGTTGGTGCAGGAAACCACTTTTGCACTTGTATTAGTGTGGAAAAAACACTTTTTGCACTTGTGATAGTGTTGAAAAAACACATTTTGCACTTGTGTTACTGTTGAAAAACCACTTTTTGCACTTGTGTTGGTGCAGGAAACCACTTTTGCACTTGTATTAGTGTGGAAAAAACACTTTTTGCACTTGTGATAGTGTTGAAAAAACACTTTTTGCACTTGTGTTAGTGTTGAAAAACCACTTTTCGCACTTGTGTTAGTGTTGAAAAACCACTTTTCGCACTTGTGTTAGTGTTGAAAAACCACTTTTCGCACTTGTGTTGGTGCAGGAAACCACTTTTGCACTTGTATTAGTGTGGAAAAAACACTTTTTGCACTTGTGATAGTGTTGAAAAACCACTTTTCACACTTGTGTTAGTGTTGAAAAACCACTTTTCGCGCTTGTGTTGGTGCAGGAAACCACTTTTGCACTTGTATTAGTGTGGAAAAAACACTTTTTGCACTTGTGATAGTGTTGAAAAAACACTTTTTGCACTTGTGTTAGTGTTGAAAAACCACTTTTCGCACTTGTGTTTGTGCAGGAAACCACTTTTGCACTTGTATTAGTGTGGAAAAACCACTTTTCGCACTTGTGTTAGTGTTGAAAAAACACTTTTTGCACTTTTGATAGTGTTGAAAAAACACTTTTTGCACTTGTGTTAGTGTTGAAAAACCACTTTTTGCACTTGTGTTAGTGTTGAAAAACCACTTTTCGCACTTGTGTTGGTGCAGGAAACCACTTTTGCACTTGTATTAGTGTGGAAAAAACACTTTTTGCACTTGTGATAGTGTTGAAAAAACACTTTTTGCACTTGTGTTAGTGTTGCAAAACCACTTTTCGCACTTGTGTTAGTGTTAAAAAACCACTTTTCGCACTTGTGTCAGTGTTGAAAAACCACTTTTCGCACTTGTGTTGGTGCAGGAAACCACTTTTGCACTTGTATTAGTGTGGAAAAAACACTTTTTGCACTTGTGATAGTGTTGAAAAACCACTTTTCGCACTTGTGTTGGTGCAGGAAACCACTTTTGCACTTGTATTAGTGTGGAAAAAACACTTTTTGCACTTGTGATAGTGTTGAAAAACCACTTTTCGCACTTGTGTTGGTGCAGGAAACCACTTTTGCACTTGTATTAGTGTGGAAAAAACACTTTTTGCACTTGTGATAGTGTTGAAAAAACACTTTTTGCACTTGTGTTAGTGTTGCAAAACCACTTTTCGCACTTGTGTTAGTGTTAAAAAACCACTTTTCGCACTTGTGTCAGTGTTGAAAAACCACTTTTCGCACTTGTGTTGGTGCAGGAAACCACTTTTGCACTTGTATTAGTGTGGAAAAAACACTTTTTGCACTTGTGATAGTGTTGAAAAACCACTTTTCGCACTTGTGTTGGTGCAGGAAACCACTTTTGCACTTGTATTAGTGTGGAAAAAACACTTTTTGCACTTGTGATAGTGTTGAAAAACCACATTTCGCACTTGTGTTAGTGTTGAAAAACCACTTTTCGCACTTGTGTTGGTGCAGGAAACCACTTTTGCTCTTGTATTAGTGTGGAAAAAACACTTTTTGCACTTGTGATAGTGTTGAAAAAAGACTTTTTGCACTTGTGTTAGTGTTGAAAAACCACTTTTCGCACTTGTGTTAGTGTTAAAAAACCACTTTTCGCACTTGTGTTAGTGTTGAAAAACCACTTTTCGCACTTGTGTTGGTGCAGGAAACCACTTTTGCACTTGTATTAGTGTGGAAAAAACACTTTTTGTACTTGTGATAGTGTTGAAAAACCACTTTTCGCACTTGTGTTGGTGCAGGAAACCACTTTTGCACTTGTATTAGTGTGGAAAAAACACTTTTTGCACTTGTGATAGTGTTGAAAAACCACTTTTCGCACTTGTGTTAGTGTTGAAAAACCACTTTTCGCACTTGTGTTGGTGCAGGAAACCACTTTTGCTCTTGTATTAGTGTGGAAAAAACACTTTTTGCACTTGTGATAGTGTTGAAAAAACACTTTTTGCACTTGTGTTAGTGTTGAAAAACCACTTTTCGCACTTGTGTTGGTGCAGGAAACCACTTTTGCACTTGTATTAGTGTGGAAAAACCACTTTTCGCACTTGTGTTAGTGTTGAAAAACCACTTTTCGCACTTGTGTTTGTGTTGAAAAACCACTTTTCGCACTCGTGTTGGTGCAGGAAACCACTTTTGCACTTGTATTAGTGTGGAAAAAACACTTTTTGCACTTGTGATAGTGTTGACAAACCACTTTTCGCACTTGTGTTAGTGTTGAAAAACCACTTTTCACAATTGTGTTGGTGCAGGAAACCACTTTTGCACTTGTATTAGTGTGGAAAAAATACTTTTTGCACTTGTGATAGTGTTGAAAACCCACTTTTCGCACTTGTGTTAGTGTTGAAAAACCACTTTTCGCACTTGTGTTGGTGCAGGAAACCACTTTTGCACTTGTCTTAGTGTGGAAAAAACACTTTTTGCACTTGTGATAGTGTTGAAAAACCACTTTTGGCACTTGTGTTGGTGTTGAAAAACCACTTTTCGCACTTGTGTTGGTGCCGGAAACCACTTTTGCACTTGTATTAGTGTGGAAAAAACACTTTTTGCACTTGTGATAGTGTTGAAAAAACACATTTTGCACTTGTGTTACTGTTGAAAAACCACTTTTTGCACTTGTGTTGGTGCAGGAAACCACTTTTGCACTTGTATTAGTGTGGAAAAAACACTTTTTGCACTTGTGATAGGGTTGAAAAAACACTTTTTGCACTTGTGTTAGTGTTGAAAAACCACTTTTCGCACTTGTGTTAGTGTTGAAAAACCACTTTTCGCACTTGTGTTAGTGTTGAAAAACCACTTTTCGCACTTGTGTTGGTGCAGGAAACCACTTTTGCACTTGTATTAGTGTGGAAAAAACACTTTTTGCACTTGTGATAGTGTTGAAAAACCACTTTTCACACTTGTGTTAGTGTTGAAAAACCACTTTTCGCGCTTGTGTTGGTGCAGGAAACCACTTTTGCACTTGTATTAGTGTGGAAAAAACACTTTTTGCACTTGTGATAGTGTTGAAAAAACACTTTTTGCACTTGTGTTAGTGTTGAAAAACCACTTTTCGCACTTGTGTTTGTGCAGGAAACCACTTTTGCACTTGTATTAGTGTGGAAAAACCACTTTTCGCACTTGTGTTAGTGTTGAAAAAACACTTTTTGCACTTTTGATAGTGTTGAAAAAACACTTTTTGCACTTGTGTTAGTGTTGAAAAACCACTTTTTGCACTTGTGTTAGTGTTGAAAAACCACTTTTCGCACTTGTGTTGGTGCAGGAAACCACTTTTGCACTTGTATTAGTGTGGAAAAAACACTTTTTGCACTTGTGATAGTGTTGAAAAAACACTTTTTGCACTTGTGTTAGTGTTGCAAAACCACTTTTCGCACTTGTGTTAGTGTTAAAAAACCACTTTTCGCACTTGTGTCAGTGTTGAAAAACCACTTTTCGCACTTGTGTTGGTGCAGGAAACCACTTTTGCACTTGTATTAGTGTGGAAAAAACACTTTTTGCACTTGTGATAGTGTTGAAAAACCACTTTTGGCACTTGTGTTGGTGTTGAAAAACCACTTTTCGCACTTGTGTTGGTGCAGGAAACCACTTTTGCACTTGTATTAGTGTGGAAAAACACTTTTTGCACTTGTGATAGTGTTGAAAAAACACATTTTGCACTTGTGTTAGTGTTGAAAAACCACTTTTCGCACTTGTGTTGGTGCAGGAAACCACTTTTGCACTTGTATTAGTGTGGAAAAAACACTTTTTGCACTTGTGATAGTGTTGAAAAACCACTTTTCACACTTGTGTTAGTGTTGAAAAACCACTTTTCGCGCTTGTGTTGGTGCAGGAAACCACTTTTGCACTTGTATTAGTGTGGAAAAAACACTTTTTGCACTTGTGATAGTGTTGAAAAAACACTTTTTGCACTTGTGTTAGTGTTGAAAAACCACTTTTCGCACTTGTGTTTGTGCAGGAAACCACTTTTGCACTTGTATTAGTGTGGAAAAACCACTTTTCGCACTTGTGTTAGTGTTGAAAAAACACTTTTTGCACTTTTGATAGTGTTGAAAAAACACTTTTTGCACTTGTGTTAGTGTTGAAAAACCACTTTTTGCACTAGTGTTAGTGTTGAAAAACCACTTTTCGCACTTGTGTTGGTGCAGGAAACCACTTTTGCACTTGTATTAGTGTGGAAAAAACACTTTTTGCACTTGTGATAGTGTTGAAAAAACACTTTTTGCACTTGTGTTAGTGTTGCAAAACCACTTTTCGCACTTGTGTTAGTGTTAAAAAACCACTTTTCGCACTTGTGTCAGTGTTGAAAAACCACTTTTCGCACTTGTGTTGGTGCAGGAAACCACTTTTGCACTTGTATTAGTGTGGAAAAAACACTTTTTGCACTTGTGATAGTGTTGAAAAACCACTTTTCGCACTTGTGTTGGTGCAGGAAACCACTTTTGCACTTGTGTTGGTGTTGAAAAACCACTTTTCGCACTTGTGTTGGTGCAGGAAACCACTTTTGCACTTGTATTAGTGTGGAAAAAACACTTTTTGCACTTGTGATAGTGTTGAAAAAACACATTTTGCACTTGTGTTACTGTTGAAAAACCACTTTTTGCACTTGTGTTGGTGCAGGAAACCACTTTTGCACTTGTATTAGTGTGGAAAAAACACTTTTTGCACTTGTGATAGTGTTGAAAAAACACTTTTTGCACTTGTGTTAGTGTTGAAAAACCACTTTTCGCACTTGTGTTAGTGTTGAAAAACCACTTTTCGCACTTGTGTTAGTGTTGAAAAACCACTTTTCGCACTTGTGTTGGTGCAGGAAACCACTTTTGCACTTGTATTAGTGTGGAAAAAACACTTTTTGCACTTGTGATAGTGTTGAAAAACCACTTTTCACACTTGTGTTAGTGTTGAAAAACCACTTTTCGCGCTTGTGTTGGTGCAGGAAACCACTTTTGCACTTGTATTAGTGTGGAAAAAACACTTTTTGCACTTGTGATAGTGTTGAAAAAACACTTTTTGCACTTGTGTTAGTGTTGAAAAACCACTTTTCGCACTTGTGTTTGTGCAGGAAACCACTTTTGCACTTGTATTAGTGTGGAAAAACCACTTTTCGCACTTGTGTTAGTGTTGAAAAAACACTTTTTGCACTTTTGATAGTGTTGAAAAAACACTTTTTGCACTTGTGTTAGTGTTGAAAAACCACTTTTTGCACTTGTGTTAGTGTTGAAAAACCACTTTTCGCACTTGTGTTGGTGCAGGAAACCACTTTTGCACTTGTATTAGTGTGGAAAAAACACTTTTTGCACTTGTGATAGTGTTGAAAAAACACTTTTTGCACTTGTGTTAGTGTTGCAAAACCACTTTTCGCACTTGTGTTAGTGTTAAAAAACCACTTTTCGCACTTGTGTCAGTGTTGAAAAACCACTTTTCGCACTTGTGTTGGTGCAGGAAACCACTTTTGCACTTGTATTAGTGTGGAAAAAACACTTTTTGCACTTGTGATAGTGTTGAAAAACCACTTTTCGCACTTGTGTTGGTGCAGGAAACCACTTTTGCACTTGTATTAGTGTGGAAAAAACACTTTTTGCACTTGTGATAGTGTTGAAAAACCACTTTTCGCACTTGTGTTGGTGCAGGAAACCACTTTTGCACTTGTATTAGTGTGGAAAAAACACTTTTTGCACTTGTGATAGTGTTGAAAAAACACTTTTTGCACTTGTGTTAGTGTTGCAAAACCACTTTTCGCACTTGTGTTAGTGTTAAAAAACCACTTTTCGCACTTGTGTCAGTGTTGAAAAACCACTTTTCGCACTTGTGTTGGTGCAGGAAACCACTTTTGCACTTGTATTAGTGTGGAAAAAACACTTTTTGCACTTGTGATAGTGTTGAAAAACCACTTTTCGCACTTGTGTTGGTGCAGGAAACCACTTTTGCACTTGTATTAGTGTGGAAAAAACACTTTTTGCACTTGTGATAGTGTTGAAAAACCACATTTCGCACTTGTGTTAGTGTTGAAAAACCACTTTTCGCACTTGTGTTGGTGCAGGAAACCACTTTTGCTCTTGTATTAGTGTGGAAAAAACACTTTTTGCACTTGTGATAGTGTTGAAAAAAGACTTTTTGCACTTGTGTTAGTGTTGAAAAACCACTTTTCGCACTTGTGTTAGTGTTAAAAAACCACTTTTCGCACTTGTGTTAGTGTTGAAAAACCACTTTTCGCACTTGTGTTGGTGCAGGAAACCACTTTTGCACTTGTATTAGTGTGGAAAAAACACTTTTTGTACTTGTGATAGTGTTGAAAAACCACTTTTCGCACTTGTGTTGGTGCAGGAAACCACTTTTGCACTTGTATTAGTGTGGAAAAAACACTTTTTGCACTTGTGATAGTGTTGAAAAACCACTTTTCGCACTTGTGTTAGTGTTGAAAAACCACTTTTCGCACTTGTGTTGGTGCAGGAAACCACTTTTGCTCTTGTATTAGTGTGGAAAAAACACTTTTTGCACTTGTGATAGTGTTGAAAAAACACTTTTTGCACTTGTGTTAGTGTTGAAAAACCACTTTTCGCACTTGTGTTGGTGCAGGAAACCACTTTTGCACTTGTATTAGTGTGGAAAAACCACTTTTCGCACTTGTGTTAGTGTTGAAAAACCACTTTTCGCACTTGTGTTTGTGTTGAAAAACCACTTTTCGCACTCGTGTTGGTGCAGGAAACCACTTTTGCACTTGTATTAGTGTGGAAAAAACACTTTTTGCACTTGTGATAGTGTTGACAAACCACTTTTCGCACTTGTGTTAGTGTTGAAAAACCACTTTTCACAATTGTGTTGGTGCAGGAAACCACTTTTGCACTTGTATTAGTGTGGAAAAAATACTTTTTGCACTTGTGATAGTGTTGAAAACCCACTTTTCGCACTTGTGTTAGTGTTGAAAAACCACTTTTCGCACTTGTGTTGGTGCAGGAAACCACTTTTGCACTTGTCTTAGTGTGGAAAAAACACTTTTTGCACTTGTGATAGTGTTGAAAAACCACTTTTGGCACTTGTGTTGGTGTTGAAAAACCACTTTTCGCACTTGTGTTGGTGCCGGAAACCACTTTTGCACTTGTATTAGTGTGGAAAAAACACTTTTTGCACTTGTGATAGTGTTGAAAAAACACATTTTGCACTTGTGTTACTGTTGAAAAACCACTTTTTGCACTTGTGTTGGTGCAGGAAACCACTTTTGCACTTGTATTAGTGTGGAAAAAACACTTTTTGCACTTGTGATAGGGTTGAAAAAACACTTTTTGCACTTGTGTTAGTGTTGAAAAACCACTTTTCGCACTTGTGTTAGTGTTGAAAAACCACTTTTCGCACTTGTGTTAGTGTTGAAAAACCACTTTTCGCACTTGTGTTGGTGCAGGAAACCACTTTTGCACTTGTATTAGTGTGGAAAAAACACTTTTTGCACTTGTGATAGTGTTGAAAAACCACTTTTCACACTTGTGTTAGTGTTGAAAAACCACTTTTCGCGCTTGTGTTGGTGCAGGAAACCACTTTTGCACTTGTATTAGTGTGGAAAAAACACTTTTTGCACTTGTGATAGTGTTGAAAAAACACTTTTTGCACTTGTGTTAGTGTTGAAAAACCACTTTTCGCACTTGTGTTTGTGCAGGAAACCACTTTTGCACTTGTATTAGTGTGGAAAAACCACTTTTCGCACTTGTGTTAGTGTTGAAAAAACACTTTTTGCACTTTTGATAGTGTTGAAAAAACACTTTTTGCACTTGTGTTAGTGTTGAAAAACCACTTTTTGCACTTGTGTTAGTGTTGAAAAACCACTTTTCGCACTTGTGTTGGTGCAGGAAACCACTTTTGCACTTGTATTAGTGTGGAAAAAACACTTTTTGCACTTGTGATAGTGTTGAAAAAACACTTTTTGCACTTGTGTTAGTGTTGCAAAACCACTTTTCGCACTTGTGTTAGTGTTAAAAAACCACTTTTCGCACTTGTGTCAGTGTTGAAAAACCACTTTTCGCACTTGTGTTGGTGCAGGAAACCACTTTTGCACTTGTATTAGTGTGGAAAAAACACTTTTTGCACTTGTGATAGTGTTGAAAAACCACTTTTGGCACTTGTGTTGGTGTTGAAAAACCACTTTTCGCACTTGTGTTGGTGCAGGAAACCACTTTTGCACTTGTATTAGTGTGGAAAAACACTTTTTGCACTTGTGATAGTGTTGAAAAAACACATTTTGCACTTGTGTTAGTGTTGAAAAACCACTTTTCGCACTTGTGTTGGTGCAGGAAACCACTTTTGCACTTGTATTAGTGTGGAAAAAACACTTTTTGCACTTGTGATAGTGTTGAAAAAACACTTTTTGCACTTGTGTTAGTGTTGAAAAACCACTTTTCGCACTTGTGTTAGTGTTGAAAAACCACTTTTCGCACTTGTGTTAGTGTTGAAAAACCACTTTTCGCACTTGTGCTGGTGCAGGAAACCACTTTTGCACTTGTATTAGTGTGGAAAAACACTTTTTGCACTTGTGATAGTGTTGAAAAACCACTTTTCGCACTTGTGTTAGTGTTGAAAAACCACTTTTCACATTTGTGTTAGTGTTGAAAAACCACTTTTCGCACTTGTGTTGGTGCAGGAAACCACTTTTGCACTTGTATTAGTGTGGCAAAACCACTTTTCGCACTTGTGTTAGTGTTGAAAAACCACTTTTCGCACTTGTGTTAGTGTTGAAAAACCACTTTTCGCACTTGTGTTGGTGCAGGAAACCACTTTTGCACTTGTGTTGGTGTTGAAAAACCACTTTTCGCACTTGTGTTGGTGCAGGAAACCACTTTTGCACTTGTATTAGTGTGGAAAAAACACTTTTTGCACTTGTGATAGTGTTGAAAAAACACATTTTGCACTTGTGTTACTGTTGAAAAACCACTTTTTGCACTTGTGTTGGTGCAGGAAACCACTTTTGCACTTGTATTAGTGTGGAAAAAACACTTTTTGCACTTGTGATAGTGTTGAAAAAACACTTTTTGCACTTGTGTTAGTGTTGAAAAACCACTTTTCGCACTTGTGTTAGTGTTGAAAAACCACTTTTCGCACTTGTGTTAGTGTTGAAAAACCACTTTTCGCACTTGTGTTGGTGCAGGAAACCACTTTTGCACTTGTATTAGTGTGGAAAAAACACTTTTTGCACTTGTGATAGTGTTGAAAAACCACTTTTCACACTTGTGTTAGTGTTGAAAAACCACTTTTCGCGCTTGTGTTGGTGCAGGAAACCACTTTTGCACTTGTATTAGTGTGGAAAAAACACTTTTTGCACTTGTGATAGTGTTGAAAAAACACTTTTTGCACTTGTGTTAGTGTTGAAAAACCACTTTTCGCACTTGTGTTTGTGCAGGAAACCACTTTTGCACTTGTATTAGTGTGGAAAAACCACTTTTCGCACTTGTGTTAGTGTTGAAAAAACACTTTTTGCACTTTTGATAGTGTTGAAAAAACACTTTTTGCACTTGTGTTAGTGTTGAAAAACCACTTTTTGCACTTGTGTTAGTGTTGAAAAACCACTTTTCGCACTTGTGTTGGTGCAGGAAACCACTTTTGCACTTGTATTAGTGTGGAAAAAACACTTTTTGCACTTGTGATAGTGTTGAAAAAACACTTTTTGCACTTGTGTTAGTGTTGCAAAACCACTTTTCGCACTTGTGTTAGTGTTAAAAAACCACTTTTCGCACTTGTGTCAGTGTTGAAAAACCACTTTTCGCACTTGTGTTGGTGCAGGAAACCACTTTTGCACTTGTATTAGTGTGGAAAAAACACTTTTTGCACTTGTGATAGTGTTGAAAAACCACTTTTGGCACTTGTGTTGGTGTTGAAAAACCACTTTTCGCACTTGTGTTGGTGCAGGAAACCACTTTTGCACTTGTATTAGTGTGGAAAAACACTTTTTGCACTTGTGATAGTGTTGAAAAAACACATTTTGCACTTGTGTTAGTGTTGAAAAACCACTTTTCGCACTTGTGTTGGTGCAGGAAACCACTTTTGCACTTGTATTAGTGTGGAAAAAACACTTTTTGCACTTGTGATAGTGTTGAAAAAACACTTTTTGCACTTGTGTTAGTGTTGAAAAACCACTTTTCGCACTTGTGTTAGTGTTGAAAAACCACTTTTCGCACTTGTGTTAGTGTTGAAAAACCACTTTTCGCACTTGTGTTGGTGCAGGAAACCACTTTTGCACTTGTATTAGTGTGGAAAAAACACTTTTTGCACTTGTGATAGTGTTGAAAAACCACTTTTCGCACTTGTGTTAGTGTTGAAAAACCACTTTTCGCACTTGTGTTGGTGCAGGGAACCACTTTTGCACTTGTATTAGTGTGGAAAAAACACTTTTTGCACTTGTGATAGTGTTGAAAAAACACTTTTTGCACTTGTGTTAGTGTTGAAAAACCACTTTTCGCACTTGTATTTGTGCAGGAAACCACTTTTGCACTTGTATTAGTGTGGAAAAACCACTTTTCGCACTTGTGTTAGTGTTGAAAAACCACTTTTCGCACTTGTGTTAGTGTTGAAAAAACACTTTTCGCACTTGTGTTGGTGCAGGAAACCACTTTTGCACTTGTATTAGTGTGGGAAAAACACTTTTTGCACTTGTGTTAGTGTTGAAAAACCACTTTTCGCACTTGTGTTAGTGTTGAAAAACCACTTTTCGCACTTGTGCTGGTGCAGGAAACCACTTTTGCACTTGTATTAGTGTGGAAAAAACACTTTTTGCACTTGTGATAGTGTTGAAAAACCACTTTTCGCACTTGTGTTAGTGTTGAAAAACCACTTTTCGCACTTGTGTTGGTGCAGGAAACCACTTTTGCACTTGTGTTGGTGTTGAAAAACCACTTTTCGCACTTGTGTTGGTGCAGGAAACCACTTTTGCACTTGTATTAGTGTGGAAAAAACACTTTTTGCACTTGTGATAGTGTTGAAAAAACACATTTTGCACTTGTGTTACTGTTGAAAAACCACTTTTTGCACTTGTGTTGGTGCAGGAAACCACTTTTGCACTTGTATTAGTGTGGAAAAAACACTTTTTGCACTTGTGAGTGTTGAAAAAACACTTTTTGCACTTGTGTTAGTGTTGAAAAACCACTTTTCGCACTTGTGTTAGTGTTGAAAAACCACTTTTCGCACTTGTGTTAGTGTTGAAAAACCACTTTTCGCACTTGTGTTGGTGCAGGAAACCACTTTTGCACTTGTATTAGTGTGGAAAAAACACTTTTTGCACTTGTGATAGTGTTGAAAAACCACTTTTCACACTTGTGTTAGTGTTGAAAAACCACTTTTCGCGCTTGTGTTGGTGCAGGAAACCACTTTTGCACTTGTATTAGTGTGGAAAAAACACTTTTTGCACTTGTGATAGTGTTGAAAAAACACTTTTTGCACTTGTGTTAGTGTTGAAAAACCACTTTTCGCACTTGTGTTTGTGCAGGAAACCACTTTTGCACTTGTATTAGTGTGGAAAAACCACTTTTCGCACTTGTGTTAGTGTTGAAAAAACACTTTTTGCACTTTTGATAGTGTTGAAAAAACACTTTTTGCACTTGTGTTAGTGTTGAAAAACCACTTTTTGCACTTGTGTTAGTGTTGAAAAACCACTTTTCGCACTTGTGTTGGTGCAGGAAACCACTTTTGCACTTGTATTAGTGTGGAAAAAACACTTTTTGCACTTGTGATAGTGTTGAAAAAACACTTTTTGCACTTGTGTTAGTGTTGCAAAACCACTTTTCGCACTTGTGTTAGTGTTAAAAAACCACTTTTCGCACTTGTGTCAGTGTTGAAAAACCACTTTTCGCACTTGTGTTGGTGCAGGAAACCACTTTTGCACTTGTATTAGTGTGGAAAAAACACTTTTTGCACTTGTGATAGTGTTGAAAAACCACTTTTCGCACTTGTGTTGGTGCAGGAAACCACTTTTGCACTTGTGTTGGTGTTGAAAAACCACTTTTCGCACTTGTGTTGGTGCAGGAAACCACTTTTGCACTTGTATTAGTGTGGAAAAAACACTTTTTGCACTTGTGATAGTGTTGAAAAAACACATTTTGCACTTGTGTTACTGTTGAAAAACCACTTTTTGCACTTGTGTTGGTGCAGGAAACCACTTTTGCACTTGTATTAGTGTGGAAAAAACACTTTTTGCACTTGTGATAGTGTTGAAAAAACACTTTTTGCACTTGTGTTAGTGTTGAAAAACCACTTTTCGCACTTGTGTTAGTGTTGAAAAACCACTTTTCGCACTTGTGTTAGTGTTGAAAAACCACTTTTCGCACTTGTGTTGGTGTAGGAAACCACTTTTGCACTTGTATTAGTGTGGAAAAAACACTTTTTGCACTTGTGATAGTGTTGAAAAACCACTTTTCACACTTGTGTTAGTGTTGAAAAACCACTTTTCGCGCTTGTGTTGGTGCAGGAAACCACTTTTGCACTTGTATTAGTGTGGAAAAAACACTTTTTGCACTTGTGATAGTGTTGAAAAAACACTTTTTGCACTTGTGTTAGTGTTGAAAAACCACTTTTCGCACTTGTGTTTGTGCAGGAAACCACTTTTGCACTTGTATTAGTGTGGAAAAACCACTTTTCGCACTTGTGTTAGTGTTGAAAAAACACTTTTTGCACTTTTGATAGTGTTGAAAAAACACTTTTTGCACTTGTGTTAGTGTTGAAAAACCACTTTTTGCACTTGTGTTAGTGTTGAAAAACCACTTTTCGCACTTGTGTTGGTGCAGGAAACCACTTTTGCACTTGTATTAGTGTGGAAAAAACACTTTTTGCACTTGTGATAGTGTTGAAAAAACACTTTTTGCACTTGTGTTAGTGTTGCAAAACCACTTTTCGCACTTGTGTTAGTGTTAAAAAACCACTTTTCGCACTTGTGTCAGTGTTGAAAAAACACTTTTCGCACTTGTGTTGGTGCAGGAAACCACTTTTGCACTTGTATTAGTGTGGAAAAAACACTTTTTGCACTTGTGATAGTGTTGAAAAACCACTTTTCGCACTTGTGTTGGTGCAGGAAACCACTTTTGCACTTGTATTAGTGTGGAAAAAACACTTTTTGCACTTGTGATAGTGTTGAAAAACCACTTTTCGCACTTGTGTTGCTGCAGGAAACCACTTTTGCACTTGTATTAGTGTGGAAAAAACACTTTTTGCACTTGTGATAGTGTTGAAAAAACACTTTTTGCACTTGTGTTAGTGTTGCAAAACCACTTTTCGCACTTGTGTTAGTGTTAAAAAACCACTTTTCGCACTTGTGTCAGTGTTGAAAAACCACTTTTCGCACTTGTGTTGGTGCAGGAAACCACTTTTGCACTTGTATTAGTGTGGAAAAAACACTTTTTGCACTTGTGATAGTGTTGAAAAACCACTTTTCGCACTTGTGTTGGTGCAGGAAACCACTTTTGCACTTGTATTAGTGTTGAAAAACCACTTTTCGCACTTGTGTTAGTGTTAAAAAACCACTTTTCGCACTTGTGTTAGTGTTGAAAAACCACTTTTCGCACTTGTGTTGGTGCAGGAAACCACTTTTGCACTTGTATTAGTGTGGAAAAAACACTTTTTGTACTTGTGATAGTGTTGAAAAACCACTTTTCGCACTTGTGTTGGTGCAGGAAACCACTTTTGCACTTGTATTAGTGTGGAAAAAACACTTTTTGCACTTGTGATAGTGTTGAAAAACCACTTTTCGCACTTGTGTTAGTGTTGAAAAACCACTTTTCGCACTTGTGTTGGTGCAGGAAACCACTTTTGCTCTTGTATTAGTGTGGAAAAAACACTTTTTGCACTTGTGATAGTGTTGAAAAAACACTTTTTGCACTTGTGTTAGTGTTGAAAAACCACTTTTCGCACTTGTGTTGGTGCAGGAAACCACTTTTGCACTTGTATTAGTGTGGAAAAACCACTTTTCGCACTTGTGTTAGTGTTGAAAAACCACTTTTCGCACTTGTGTTAGTGTTGAAAAAACACTTTTCGCACTCGTGTTGGTGCAGGAAACCACTTTTGCACTTGTATTAGTGTGGAAAAAACACTTTTTGCACTTGTGATAGTGTTGACAAACCACTTTTCGCACTTGTGTTAGTGTTGAAAAACCACTTTTCACAATTGTGTTGGTGCAGGAAACCACTTTTGCACTTGTATTAGTGTGGAAAAAATACTTTTTGCACTTGTGATAGTGTTGAAAACCCACTTTTCGCACTTGTGTTAGTGTTGAAAAACCACTTTTCGCACTTGTGTTGGTGCAGGAAACCACTTTTGCACTTGTCTTAGTGTGGAAAAAACACTTTTTGCACTTGTGATAGTGTTGAAAAACCACTTTTGGCACTTGTGTTGGTGTTGAAAAACCACTTTTCGCACTTGTGTTGGTGCCGGAAACCACTTTTGCACTTGTATTAGTGTGGAAAAAACACTTTTTGCACTTGTGATAGTGTTGAAAAAACACATTTTGCACTTGTGTTACTGTTGAAAAACCACTTTTTGCACTTGTGTTGGTGCAGGAAACCACTTTTGCACTTGTATTAGTGTGGAAAAAACACTTTTTGCACTTGTGATAGGGTTGAAAAAACACTTTTTGCACTTGTGTTAGTGTTGAAAAACCACTTTTCGCACTTGTGTTAGTGTTGAAAAACCACTTTTCGCACTTGTGTTAGTGTTGAAAAACCACTTTTCGCACTTGTGTTGGTGCAGGAAACCACTTTTGCACTTGTATTAGTGTGGAAAAAACACTTTTTGCACTTGTGATAGTGTTGAAAAACCACTTTTCACACTTGTGTTAGTGTTGAAAAACCACTTTTCGCGCTTGTGTTGGTGCAGGAAACCACTTTTGCACTTGTATTAGTGTGGAAAAAACACTTTTTGCACTTGTGATAGTGTTGAAAAAACACTTTTTGCACTTGTGTTAGTGTTGAAAAACCACTTTTCGCACTTGTGTTTGTGCAGGAAACCACTTTTGCACTTGTATTAGTGTGGAAAAACCACTTTTCGCACTTGTGTTAGTGTTGAAAAAACACTTTTTGCACTTTTGATAGTGTTGAAAAAACACTTTTTGCACTTGTGTTAGTGTTGAAAAACCACTTTTTGCACTTGTGTTAGTGTTGAAAAACCACTTTTCGCACTTGTGTTGGTGCAGGAAACCACTTTTGCACTTGTATTAGTGTGGAAAAAACACTTTTTGCACTTGTGATAGTGTTGAAAAAACACTTTTTGCACTTGTGTTAGTGTTGCAAAACCACTTTTCGCACTTGTGTTAGTGTTAAAAAACCACTTTTCGCACTTGTGTCAGTGTTGAAAAACCACTTTTCGCACTTGTGTTGGTGCAGGAAACCACTTTTGCACTTGTATTAGTGTGGAAAAAACACTTTTTGCACTTGTGATAGTGTTGAAAAACCACTTTTGGCACTTGTGTTGGTGTTGAAAAACCACTTTTCGCACTTGTGTTGGTGCAGGAAACCACTTTTGCACTTGTATTAGTGTGGAAAAACACTTTTTGCACTTGTGATAGTGTTGAAAAAACACATTTTGCACTTGTGTTAGTGTTGAAAAACCACTTTTCGCACTTGTGTTGGTGCAGGAAACCACTTTTGCACTTGTATTAGTGTGGAAAAAACACTTTTTGCACTTGTGATAGTGTTGAAAAAACACTTTTTGCACTTGTGTTAGTGTTGAAAAACCACTTTTCGCACTTGTGTTAGTGTTGAAAAACCACTTTTCGCACTTGTGTTAGTGTTGAAAAACCACTTTTCGCACTTGTGTTGGTGCAGGAAACCACTTTTGCACTTGTATTAGTGTGGAAAAAACACTTTTTGCACTTGTGATAGTGTTGAAAAACCACTTTTCGCACTTGTGTTAGTGTTGAAAAACCACTTTTCGCACTTGTGTTGGTGCAGGAAACCACTTTTGCACTTGTATTAGTGTGGAAAAAACACTTTTTGCACTTGTGATAGTGTTGAAAAAACACTTTTTGCACTTGTGTTAGTGTTGAAAAACCACTTTTCGCACTTGTATTTGTGCAGGAAACCACTTTTGCACTTGTATTAGTGTGGAAAAACCACTTTTCGCACTTGTGTTAGTGTTGAAAAACCACTTTTCGCACTTGTGTTAGTGTTGAAAAAACACTTTTCGCACTTGTGTTGGTGCAGGAAACCACTTTTGCACTTGTATTAGTGTGGGAAAAACACTTTTTGCACTTGTGATAGTGTTGAAAAACCACTTTTCGCACTTGTGTTAGTGTTGAAAAACCACTTTTCGCACTTGTGCTGGTGCAGGAAACCACTTTTGCACTTGTATTAGTGTGGAAAAAACACTTTTTGCACTTGTGATAGTGTTGAAAAACCACTTTTCGCACTTGTGTTAGTGTTGAAAAACCACTTTTCACATTTGTGTTAGTGTTGAAAAACCACTTTTCGCACTTGTGTTGGTGCAGGAAACCACTTTTGCACTTGTATTAGTGTGGAAAAACCACTTTTTGCACTTGTGATAGTGTTGAAAAACCACTTTTCGCACTTGTGTTAGTGTTGAAAAACCACTTTTCGCACTTGTGTTGGTGCAGGAAACCACTTTTGCACTTGTATTAGTGTGGCAAAACCACTTTTCGCACTTGTGTTAGTGTTGAAAAACCACTTTTCGCACTTGTGTTAGTGTTGAAAAACCACTTTTCGCACTTGTGTTGGTGCAGGAAACCACTTTTGCACTTGTGTTGGTGTTGAAAAACCACTTTTCGCACTTGTGTTGGTGCAGGAAACCACTTTTGCACTTGTATTAGTGTGGAAAAAACACTTTTTGCACTTGTGATAGTGTTGAAAAAACACATTTTGCACTTGTGTTACTGTTGAAAAACCACTTTTTGCACTTGTGTTGGTGCAGGAAACCACTTTTGCACTCGTATTAGTGTGGAAAAAACACTTTTTGCACTTGTGATAGTGTTGAAAAAACACTTTTTGCACTTGTGTTAGTGTTGAAAAACCACTTTTCGCACTTGTGTTAGTGTTGAAAAACCACTTTTCGCACTTGTGTTAGTGTTGAAAAACCACTTTTCGCACTTGTGTTGGTGCAGGAAACCACTTTTGCACTTGTATTAGTGTGGAAAAAACACTTTTTGCACTTGTGATAGTGTTGAAAAACCACTTTTCACACTTGTGTTAGTGTTGAAAAACCACTTTTCGCGCTTGTGTTGGTGCAGGAAACCACTTTTGCACTTGTATTAGTGTGGAAAAAACACTTTTTGCACTTGTGATAGTGTTGAAAAAACACTTTTTGCACTTGTGTTAGTGTTGAAAAACCACTTTTCGCACTTGTGTTTGTGCAGGAAACCACTTTTGCACTTGTATTAGTGTGGAAAAACCACTTTTCGCACTTGTGTTAGTGTTGAAAAAACACTTTTTGCACTTTTGATAGTGTTGAAAAAACACTTTTTGCACTTGTGTTAGTGTTGAAAAACCACTTTTTGCACTTGTGTTAGTGTTGAAAAACCACTTTTCGCACTTGTGTTGGTGCAGGAAACCACTTTTGCACTTGTATTAGTGTGGAAAAAACACTTTTTGCACTTGTGATAGTGTTGAAAAAACACTTTTTGCACTTGTGTTAGTGTTGCAAAACCACTTTTCGCACTTGTGTTAGTGTTAAAAAACCACTTTTCGCACTTGTGTCAGTGTTGAAAAACCACTTTTCGCACTTGTGTTGGTGCAGGAAACCACTTTTGCACTTGTATTAGTGTGGAAAAAACACTTTTTGCACTTGTGATAGTGTTGAAAAACCACTTTTCGCACTTGTGTTGGTGCAGGAAACCACTTTTGCACTTGTGTTGGTGTTGAAAAACCACTTTTCGCACTTGTGTTGGTGCAGGAAACCACTTTTGCACTTGTATTAGTGTGGAAAAAACACTTTTTGCACTTGTGATAGTGTTGAAAAAACACATTTTGCACTTGTGTTACTGTTGAAAAACCACTTTTTGCACTTGTGTTGGTGCAGGAAACCACTTTTGCACTTGTATTAGTGTGGAAAAAACACTTTTTGCACTTGTGATAGTGTTGAAAAAACACTTTTTGCACTTGTGTTAGTGTTGAAAAACCACTTTTCGCACTTGTGTTAGTGTTGAAAAACCACTTTTCGCACTTGTGTTAGTGTTGAAAAACCACTTTTCGCACTTGTGTTGGTGCAGGAAACCACTTTTGCACTTGTATTAGTGTGGAAAAAACACTTTTTGCACTTGTGATAGTGTTGAAAAACCACTTTTCACACTTGTGTTAGTGTTGAAAAACCACTTTTCGCGCTTGTGTTGGTGCAGGAAACCACTTTTGCACTTGTATTAGTGTGGAAAAAACACTTTTTGCACTTGTGATAGTGTTGAAAAAACACTTTTTGCACTTGTGTTAGTGTTGAAAAACCACTTTTCGCACTTGTGTTTGTGCAGGAAACCACTTTTGCACTTGTATTAGTGTGGAAAAACCACTTTTCGCACTTGTGTTAGTGTTGAAAAAACACTTTTTGCACTTTTGATAGTGTTGAAAAAACACTTTTTGCACTTGTGTTAGTGTTGAAAAACCACTTTTTGCACTTGTGTTAGTGTTGAAAAACCACTTTTCGCACTTGTGTTGGTGCAGGAAACCACTTTTGCACTTGTATTAGTGTGGAAAAAACACTTTTTGCACTTGTGATAGTGTTGAAAAAACACTTTTTGCACTTGTGTTAGTGTTGCAAAACCACTTTTCGCACTTGTGTTAGTGTTAAAAAACCACTTTTCGCACTTGTGTCAGTGTTGAAAAACCACTTTTCGCACTTGTGTTGGTGCAGGAAACCACTTTTGCACTTGTATTAGTGTGGAAAAAACACTTTTTGCACTTGTGATAGTGTTGAAAAACCACTTTTCGCACTTGTGTTGGTGCAGGAAACCACTTTTGCACTTGTATTAGTGTGGAAAAAACACTTTTTGCACTTGTGATAGTGTTGAAAAACCACTTTTCGCACTTGTGTTGGTGCAGGAAACCACTTTTGCACTTGTATTAGTGTGGAAAAAACACTTTTTGCACTTGTGATAGTGTTGAAAAAACACTTTTTGCACTTGTGTTAGTGTTGCAAAACCACTTTTCGCACTTGTGTTAGTGTTAAAAAACCACTTTTCGCACTTGTGTCAGTGTTGAAAAACCACTTTTCGCACTTGTGTTGGTGCAGGAAACCACTTTTGCACTTGTATTAGTGTGGAAAAAACACTTTTTGCACTTGTGATAGTGTTGAAAAACCACTTTTCGCACTTGTGTTGGTGCAGGAAACCACTTTTGCACTTGTATTAGTGTGGAAAAAACACTTTTTGCACTTGTGATAGTGTTGAAAAACCACATTTCGCACTTGTGTTAGTGTTGAAAAACCACTTTTCGCACTTGTGTTGGTGCAGGAAACCACTTTTGCTCTTGTATTAGTGTGGAAAAAACACTTTTTGCACTTGTGATAGTGTTGAAAAAAGACTTTTTGCACTTGTGTTAGTGTTGAAAAACCACTTTTCGCACTTGTGTTAGTGTTAAAAAACCACTTTTCGCACTTGTGTTAGTGTTGAAAAACCACTTTTCGCACTTGTGTTGGTGCAGGAAACCACTTTTGCACTTGTATTAGTGTGGAAAAAACACTTTTTGTACTTGTGATAGTGTTGAAAAACCACTTTTCGCACTTGTGTTGGTGCAGGAAACCACTTTTGCACTTGTATTAGTGTGGAAAAAACACTTTTTGCACTTGTGATAGTGTTGAAAAACCACTTTTCGCACTTGTGTTAGTGTTGAAAAACCACTTTTCGCACTTGTGTTGGTGCAGGAAACCACTTTTGCTCTTGTATTAGTGTGGAAAAAACACTTTTTGCACTTGTGATAGTGTTGAAAAAACACTTTTTGCACTTGTGTTAGTGTTGAAAAACCACTTTTCGCACTTGTGTTGGTGCAGGAAACCACTTTTGCACTTGTATTAGTGTGGAAAAACCACTTTTCGCACTTGTGTTAGTGTTGAAAAACCACTTTTCGCACTTGTGTTAGTGTTGAAAAACCACTTTTCGCACTCGTGTTGGTGCAGGAAACCACTTTTGCACTTGTATTAGTGTGGAAAAAACACTTTTTGCACTTGTGATAGTGTTGACAAACCACTTTTCGCACTTGTGTTAGTGTTGAAAAACCACTTTTCACAATTGTGTTGGTGCAGGAAACCACTTTTGCACTTGTATTAGTGTGGAAAAAATACTTTTTGCACTTGTGATAGTGTTGAAAACCCACTTTTCGCACTTGTGTTAGTGTTGAAAAACCACTTTTCGCACTTGTGTTGGTGCAGGAAACCACTTTTGCACTTGTCTTAGTGTGGAAAAAACACTTTTTGCACTTGTGATAGTGTTGAAAAACCACTTTTGGCACTTGTGTTGGTGTTGAAAAACCACTTTTCGCACTTGTGTTGGTGCCGGAAACCACTTTTGCACTTGTATTAGTGTGGAAAAAACACTTTTTGCACTTGTGATAGTGTTGAAAAAACACATTTTGCACTTGTGTTAGTGTTGAAAAACCACTTTTCGCACTTGTGTTGGTGCAGGAAACCACTTTTGCTCTTGTATTAGTGTGGAAAAAACACTTTTTGCACTTGTGATAGTGTTGAAAAAACACTTTTTGCACTTGTGTTAGTGTTGAAAAACCACTTTTCGCACTTGTGTTGGTGCAGGAAACCACTTTTGCACTTGTATTAGTGTGGAAAAACCACTTTTCGCACTTGTGTTAGTGTTGAAAAACCACTTTTCACACTTGTGTTAGTGTTGAAAAACCACTTTTCGCACTTGTGTTGGTGCAGGAAACCACTTTTGCACTTGTATTAGTGTGGAAAAAACACTTTTTGCACTTGTGATAGTGTTGACAAACCACTTTTCGCACTTGTGTTAGTGTTGAAAAACCACTTTTCACAATTGTGTTGGTACAGGAAACCACTTTTGCACTTGTATTAGTGTGGAAAAATACTTTTTGCACTTGTGATAGTGTTGAAAACCCACTTTTCGCACTTGTGTTAGTGTTGAAAAACCACTTTTCGCACTTGTGTTGGTGTTGAAAAACCACTTTTCACAATTGTGTTGGTGCAGGAAACCACTTTTGCACTTGTATTAGTGTGGAAAAAATACTTTTTGCACTTGTGATAGTGTTGAAAAACCACTTTTTGCACTTGTGTCAGTGTTGAAAAACCACTTTTCGCACTTGTGTTGGTGCAGGAAACCACTTTTGCACTTGTATTAGTGTGGAAAAAACACTTTTTGCACTTGTGATAGTGTTGAAAAACCACTTTTCGCACTTGTGTTGGTGCAGGAAACCACTTTTGCACTTGTGTTGGTGTTGAAAAACCACTTTTCGCACTTGTGTTGGTGCAGGAAACCACTTTTGCACTTGTATTAGTGTGGAAAAAACACTTTTTGCACTTGTGATAGTGTTGAAAAAACACATTTTGCACTTGTGTTACTGTTGAAAAACCACTTTTTGCACTTGTGTTGGTGCAGGAAACCACTTTTGCACTTGTATTAGTGTGGAAAAAACACTTTTTGCACTTGTGATAGTGTTGAAAAAACACTTTTTGCACTTGTGTTAGTGTTGAAAACCACTTTTCGCACTTGTGTTAGTGTTGAAAAACCACTTTTCGCACTTGTGTTAGTGTTGAAAAACCACTTTTCGCACTTGTGTTGGTGCAGGAAACCACTTTTGCACTTGTATTAGTGTGGAAAAAACACTTTTTGCACTTGTGATAGTGTTGAAAAACCACTTTTCACACTTGTGTTAGTGTTGAAAAACCACTTTTCGCGCTTGTGTTGGTGCAGGAAACCACTTTTGCACTTGTATTAGTGTGGAAAAAACACTTTTTGCACTTGTGATAGTGTTGAAAAAACACTTTTTGCACTTGTGTTAGTGTTGAAAAACCACTTTTCGCACTTGTGTTTGTGCAGGAAACCACTTTTGCACTTGTATTAGTGTGGAAAAACCACTTTTCGCACTTGTGTTAGTGTTGAAAAAACACTTTTTGCACTTTTGATAGTGTTGAAAAAACACTTTTTGCACTTGTGTTAGTGTTGAAAAACCACTTTTTGCACTTGTGTTAGTGTTGAAAAACCACTTTTCGCACTTGTGTTGGTGCAGGAAACCACTTTTGCACTTGTATTAGTGTGGAAAAAACACTTTTTGCACTTGTGATAGTGTTGAAAAAACACTTTTTGCACTTGTGTTAGTGTTGCAAAACCACTTTTCGCACTTGTGTTAGTGTTAAAAAACCACTTTTCGCACTTGTGTCAGTGTTGAAAAACCACTTTTCGCACTTGTGTTGGTGCAGGAAACCACTTTTGCACTTGTATTAGTGTGGAAAAAACACTTTTTGCACTTGTGATAGTGTTGAAAAACCACTTTTCGCACTTGTGTTGGTGCAGGAAACCACTTTTGCACTTGTATTAGTGTGGAAAAAACACTTTTTGCACTTGTGATAGTGTTGAAAAACCACTTTTCGCACTTGTGTTGGTGCAGGAAACCACTTTTGCACTTGTATTAGTGTGGAAAAAACACTTTTTGCACTTGTGATAGTGTTGAAAAAACACTTTTTGCACTTGTGTTAGTGTTGCAAAACCACTTTTCGCACTTGTGTTAGTGTTAAAAAACCACTTTTCGCACTTGTGTCAGTGTTGAAAAACCACTTTTCGCACTTGTGTTGGTGCAGGAAACCACTTTTGCACTTGTATTAGTGTGGAAAAAACACTTTTTGCACTTGTGATAGTGTTGAAAAACCACTTTTCGCACTTGTGTTGGTGCAGGAAACCACTTTTGCACTTGTATTAGTGTGGAAAAAACACTTTTTGCACTTGTGATAGTGTTGAAAAACCACATTTCGCACTTGTGTTAGTGTTGAAAAACCACTTTTCGCACTTGTGTTGGTGCAGGAAACCACTTTTGCTCTTGTATTAGTGTGGAAAAAACACTTTTTGCACTTGTGATAGTGTTGAAAAAAGACTTTTTGCACTTGTGTTAGTGTTGAAAAACCACTTTTCGCACTTGTGTTAGTGTTAAAAAACCACTTTTCGCACTTGTGTTAGTGTTGAAAAACCACTTTTCGCACTTGTGTTGGTGCAGGAAACCACTTTTGCACTTGTATTAGTGTGGAAAAAACACTTTTTGTACTTGTGATAGTGTTGAAAAACCACTTTTCGCACTTGTGTTGGTGCAGGAAACCACTTTTGCACTTGTATTAGTGTGGAAAAAACACTTTTTGCACTTGTGATAGTGTTGAAAAACCACTTTTCGCACTTGTGTTAGTGTTGAAAAACCACTTTTCGCACTTGTGTTGGTGCAGGAAACCACTTTTGCTCTTGTATTAGTGTGGAAAAAACACTTTTTGCACTTGTGATAGTGTTGAAAAAACACTTTTTGCACTTGTGTTAGTGTTGAAAAACCACTTTTCGCACTTGTGTTGGTGCAGGAAACCACTTTTGCACTTGTATTAGTGTGGAAAAACCACTTTTCGCACTTGTGTTAGTGTTGAAAAACCACTTTTCGCACTTGTGTTAGTGTTGAAAAACCACTTTTCGCACTCGTGTTGGTGCAGGAAACCACTTTTGCACTTGTATTAGTGTGGAAAAAACACTTTTTGCACTTGTGATAGTGTTGACAAACCACTTTTCGCACTTGTGTTAGTGTTGAAAAACCACTTTTCACAATTGTGTTGGTGCAGGAAACCACTTTTGCACTTGTATTAGTGTGGAAAAAATACTTTTTGCACTTGTGATAGTGTTGAAAACCCACTTTTCGCACTTGTGTTAGTGTTGAAAAACCACTTTTCGCACTTGTGTTGGTGCAGGAAACCACTTTTGCACTTGTCTTAGTGTGGAAAAAACACTTTTTGCACTTGTGATAGTGTTGAAAAACCACTTTTGGCACTTGTGTTGGTGTTGAAAAACCACTTTTCGCACTTGTGTTGGTGCCGGAAACCACTTTTGCACTTGTATTAGTGTGGAAAAAACACTTTTTGCACTTGTGATAGTGTTGAAAAAACACATTTTGCACTTGTGTTAGTGTTGAAAAACCACTTTTCGCACTTGTGTTGGTGCAGGAAACCACTTTTGCTCTTGTATTAGTGTGGAAAAAACACTTTTTGCACTTGTGATAGTGTTGAAAAAACACTTTTTGCACTTGTGTTAGTGTTGAAAAACCACTTTTCGCACTTGTGTTGGTGCAGGAAACCAGTTTTGCACTTGTATTAGTGTGGAAAAACCACTTTTCGCACTTGTGTTAGTGTTGAAAAACCACTTTTCACACTTGTGTTAGTGTTGAAAAACCACTTTTCGCACTTGTGTTGGTGCAGGAAACCACTTTTGCACTTGTATTAGTGTGGAAAAAACACTTTTTGCACTTGTGATAGTGTTGACAAACCACTTTTCGCACTTGTGTTAGTGTTGAAAAACCACTTTTCACAATTGTGTTGGTACAGGAAACCACTTTTGCACTTGTATTAGTGTGGAAAAATACTTTTTGCACTTGTGATAGTGTTGAAAACCCACTTTTCGCACTTGTGTTAGTGTTGAAAAACCACTTTTCGCACTTGTGTTGGTGCAGGAAACCACTTTTGCACTTGTCTTAGTGTGGAAAAAACACTTTTTGCACTTGTGATAGTGTTGAAAAACCACTTTTGGCACTTGTGTTGGTGTTGAAAAACCACTTTTCGCACTTGTGTTGGTGCAGGAAACCACTTTTGCACTTGTATTAGTGTGGAAAAAACACTTTTTGCACTTGTTATAGTGTTGAAAAAACACATTTTGCACTTGTGTTAGTGTTGAAAACCACTTTTCGCACTTGTGTTGGTGCAGGAAACCACTTTTGCACTTGTATTAGTGTGGAAAAAACACTTTTTGCACTTGTGATAGTGTTGAAAAAACACTTTTTGCACTTGTGTTAGTGTTGAAAAACCACTTTTCGCACTTGTGTTTGTGCAGGAAACCACTTTTGCACTTGTATTAGTGTGGAAAAACCACTTTTCGCACTTGTGTTAGTGTTGAAAAGACACTTTTTGCACTTGTGATAGTGTTGAAAAAACACTTTTTGCACTTGTGTTAGTGTTGAAAAACCACTTTTTGCACTTGTGTTAGTGTTGAAAAACCACTTTTCGCACTTGTGTTGGTGCAGGAAACCACTTTTGCACTTGTATTAGTGTGGAAAAAACACTTTTTGCACTTGTGATAGTGTTGAAAAAACACTTTTTGCACTTGTGTTAGTGTTGCAAAACCACTTTTCGCACTTGTGTTAGTGTTTAAAAAACCACTTTTCGCACTTGTGTCAGTGTTGAAAAACCACTTTTCGCACTTGTGTTGGTGCAGGAAACCACTTTTGCACTTGTATTAGTGAAGGAAATCACGTTTGCACTTGTATTAGTGTGGAAAAACCCACTTTTCGCACTTGTGCTAGTGTTGAAAATCCACTTTTGCACTTGTATTAGTGTGGAAAAACCACTTTTCGCACTTGTGTTAGTGTTGAAAAAACACTTTTTGCACTTGTATTAGTGTGGAAAAAACACTTTTTGCACTTGTGATAGTGTTGAAAAACCACTTTTCGCACTTGTGTTAGTGTTGAAAAACCACTTTTCGCACTTGTGTTGGTGCAGGAAACCACTTTTGCTCTTGTATTAGTGTGGAAAAAACACTTTTTGCACTTGTGATAGTGTTGAAAAAACACTTTTTGCACTTGTGTTAGTGTTGAAAAACCACTTTTCGCACTTGTGTTGGTGCAGGATACCACTTTTGCACTTGTATTAGTGTGGAAAATCCACTTTTCGCACTTGTGTTAGTGTTGAAAAACCACTTTTCGCACTTGTGTTAGTGTTGAAAAACCATTTTTCGCACTTGTGTTAGTGTTGAAAAACCACTTTTCGCACTTGTGTTGGTGCAGGAAACCACTTTTGCACTTGTATTAGTGTGGAAAAACCACTTTTCGCACTTGTGTTGGTGCAGGAAACCACTTTTGCACTTGTATTAGTGTTGAAAAAACACTTTTTGCACTTGTGATAGTGTTGACAAACCACTTTTCGCACTTGTGTTAGTGTTGAAAAACCACTTTTCGCAATTGTGTTGGTGCAGGAAACCACTTTTGCACTTGTATTAGTGTGGAAAAAAATACTTTTTGCACTTGTGATAGTGTTGAAAACCCACTTTTCGCACTTGTGTTAGTGTTGAAAAACCACTTTTCGCACTTGTGTTGGTGCAGGAAACCACTTTTGCACTTGTCTTAGTGTGGAAAAAACACTTTTTGCACTTGTGATAGTGTTGAAAAACCACTTTTGGCACTTGTGTTGGTGTTGAAAAACCACTTTTCGCACTTGTGTTGGTGCAGGAAACCACTTTTGCACTTGTATTAGTGTGGAAAAAACACTTTTTGCACTTGTGATAGTGTTGAAAAAACACATTTTGCACTTGTGTTAGTGTTGAAAAACCACTTTTCGCACTTTTGTTGGTGCAGGAAACCACTTTTGCACTTGTATTAGTGTGGAAAAACCACTTTTCGCACTTGTGTTAGTGTTGAAAAAACACTTTTTGCACTTTTGATAGTGTTGAAAAAACACTTTTTGCACTTGTGTTAGTGTTGAAAAACCACTTTTTGCACTTGTGTTAGTGTTGAAAAACCACTTTTCGCACTTGTGTTGGTGCAGGAAACCACTTTTGCACTTGTATTAGTGTGGAAAAAACACTTTTTGCACTTGTGATAGTGTTGAAAAAACACTTTTTGCACTTGTGTTAGTGTTGCAAAACCACTTTTCGCACTTGTGTTAGTGTTAAAAAACCACTTTTCGCACTTGTGTCAGTGTTGAAAAACCACTTTTCGCACTTGTGTTGGTGCAGGAAACCACTTTTGCACTTGTATTAGTGTGGAAAAAACACTTTTTGCACTTGTGATAGTGTTGAAAAACCACTTTTGGCACTTGTGTTGGTGTTGAAAAACCACTTTTCGCACTTGTGTTGGTGCAGGAAACCACTTTTGCACTTGTATTAGTGTGGAAAAACACTTTTTGCACTTGTGATAGTGTTGAAAAAACACATTTTGCACTTGTGTTAGTGTTGAAAAACCACTTTTCGCACTTGTGTTGGTGCAGGAAACCACTTTTGCACTTGTATTAGTGTGGAAAAAACACTTTTTGCACTTGTGATAGTGTTGAAAAAACACTTTTTGCACTTGTGTTAGTGTTGAAAAACCACTTTTCGCACTTGTGTTAGTGTTGAAAAACCACTTTTCGCACTTGTGTTAGTGTTGAAAAACCACTTTTCGCACTTGTGTTGGTGCAGGAAACCACTTTTGCACTTGTATTAGTGTGGAAAAAACACTTTTTGCACTTGTGATAGTGTTGAAAAACCACTTTTCGCACTTGTGTTAGTGTTGAAAAACCACTTTTCGCACTTGTGTTGGTGCAGGGAACCACTTTTGCACTTGTATTAGTGTGGAAAAAACACTTTTTGCACTTGTGATAGTGTTGAAAAAACACTTTTTGCACTTGTGTTAGTGTTGAAAAACCACTTTTCGCACTTGTATTTGTGCAGGAAACCACTTTTGCACTTGTATTAGTGTGGAAAAACCACTTTTCGCACTTGTGTTAGTGTTGAAAAACCACTTTTCGCACTTGTGTTAGTGTTGAAAAAACACTTTTCGCACTTGTGTTGGTGCAGGAAACCACTTTTGCACTTGTATTAGTGTGGGAAAAACACTTTTTGCACTTGTGTTAGTGTTGAAAAACCACTTTTCGCACTTGTGTTAGTGTTGAAAAACCACTTTTCGCACTTGTGCTGGTGCAGGAAACCACTTTTGCACTTGTATTAGTGTGGAAAAAACACTTTTTGCACTTGTGATAGTGTTGAAAAACCACTTTTCGCACTTGTGTTAGTGTTGAAAAACCACTTTTCACATTTGTGTTAGTGTTGAAAAACCACTTTTCACACTTGTGTTGGTGCAGGAAACCACTTTTGCACTTGTATTAGTGTGGAAAAACCACTTTTTGCACTTGTGATAGTGTTGAAAAACCACTTTTCGCACTTGTGTTAGTGTTGAAAAACCACTTTTCGCACTTGTGTTAGTGTTGAAAAACCACTTTTCGCACTTGTGTTGGTGCAGGAAACCACTTTTGCACTTGTGTTGGTGTTGAAAAACCACTTTTCGCACTTGTGTTGGTGCAGGAAACCACTTTTGCACTTGTATTAGTGTGGCAAAACCACTTTTCGCACTTGTGTTAGTGTTGAAAAACCACTTTTCGCACTTGTGTTAGTGTTGAAAAACCACTTTTCGCACTTGTGTTGGTGCAGGAAACCACTTTTGCACTTGTGTTGGTGTTGAAAAACCACTTTTCGCACTTGTGTTGGTGCAGGAAACCACTTTTGCACTTGTATTAGTGTGGAAAAAACACTTTTTGCACTTGTGATAGTGTTGAAAAAACACATTTTGCACTTGTGTTACTGTTGAAAAACCACTTGTTGCACTTGTGTTGGTGCAGGAAACCACTTTTGCACTTGTATTAGTGTGGAAAAAACACTTTTTGCACTTGTGATAGTGTTGAAAAAACACTTTTTGCACTTGTGTTAGTGTTGAAAAACCACTTTTCGCACTTGTGTTAGTGTTGAAAAACCACTTTTCGCACTTGTGTTAGTGTTGAAAAACCACTTTTCGCACTTGTGTTGGTGCAGGAAACCACTTTTGCACTTGTATTAGTGTGGAAAAAACACTTTTTGCACTTGTGATAGTGTTGAAAAACCACTTTTCACACTTGTGTTAGTGTTGAAAAACCACTTTTCGTGCTTGTGTTGGTGCAGGAAACCACTTTTGCACTTGTATTAGTGTGGAAAAAACACTTTTTGCACTTGTGTTAGTGTTGAAAAAACACTTTTTGCACTTGTGTTAGTGTTGAAAAACCACTTTTCGCACTTGTGTTTGTGCAGGAAACCACTTTTGCACTTGTATTAGTGTGGAAAACCCACTTTTCGCACTTGTGTTAGTGTTGAAAAAACACTTTTTGCACTTTTGATAGTGTTGAAAAAACACTTTTTGCACTTGTGTTAGTGTTGAAAAACCACTTTTTGCACTTGTGTTAGTGTTGAAAAACCACTTTTCGCACTTGTGTTGGTGCAGGAAACCACTTTTGCACTTGTATTAGTGTGGAAAAAACACTTTTTGCACTTGTGATAGTGTTGAAAAAACACTTTTTGCACTTGTGTTAGTGTTGCAAAACCACTTTTCGCACTTGTGTTAGTGTTAAAAAACCACTTTTCGCACTTGTGTCAGTGTTGAAAAACCACTTTTCGCACTTGTGTTGGTGCAGGAAACCACTTTTGCACTTGTATTAGTGTGGAAAAAACACTTTTTGCACTTGTGATAGTGTTGAAAAACCACTTTTCGCACTTGTGTTGGTGCAGGAAACCACTTTTGCACTTGTGTTGGTGTTGAAAAACCACTTTTCGCACTTGTGTTGGTGCAGGAAACCACTTTTGCACTTGTATTAGTGTGGAAAAAACACTTTTTGCACTTGTGATAGTGTTGAAAAAACACATTTTGCACTTGTGTTACTGTTGAAAAACCACTTTTTGCACTTGTGTTGGTGCAGGAAACCACTTTTGCACTTGTATTAGTGTGGAAAAAACACTTTTTGCACTTGTGATAGTGTTGAAAAAACACTTTTTGCACTTGTGTTAGTGTTGAAAAACCACTTTTCGCACTTGTGTTAGTGTTGAAAAACCACTTTTCGCACTTGTGTTAGTGTTGAAAAACCACTTTTCGCACTTGTGTTGGTGCAGGAAACCACTTTTGCACTTGTATTAGTGTGGAAAAAACACTTTTTGCACTTGTGATAGTGTTGAAAAACCACTTTTCACACTTGTGTTAGTGTTGAAAAACCACTTTTCGCGCTTGTGTTGGTGCAGGAAACCACTTTTGCACTTGTATTAGTGTGGAAAAAACACTTTTTGCACTTGTGATAGTGTTGAAAAAACACTTTTTGCACTTGTGTTAGTGTTGAAAAACCACTTTTCGCACTTGTGTTTGTGCAGGAAACCACTTTTGCACTTGTATTAGTGTGGAAAAACCACTTTTCGCACTTGTGTTAGTGTTGAAAAAACACTTTTTGCACTTTTGATAGTGTTGAAAAAACACTTTTTGCACTTGTGTTAGTGTTGAAAAACCACTTTTTGCACTTGTGTTAGTGTTGAAAAACCACTTTTCGCACTTGTGTTGGTGCAGGAAACCACTTTTGCACTTGTATTAGTGTGGAAAAAACACTTTTTGCACTTGTGATAGTGTTGAAAAAACACTTTTTGCACTTGTGTTAGTGTTGCAAAACCACTTTTCGCACTTGTGTTAGTGTTAAAAAACCACTTTTCGCACTTGTGTCAGTGTTGAAAAACCACTTTTCGCACTTGTGTTGGTGCAGGAAACCACTTTTGCACTTGTATTAGTGTTGAAAAAACACTTTTTGCACTTGTGTTAGTGTTGCAAAACCACTTTTCGCACTTGTGTTAGTGTTAAAAAACCACTTTTCGCACTTGTGTCAGTGTTGAAAAACCACTTTTCGCACTTGTGTTGGTGCAGGAAACCACTTTTGCACTTGTATTAGTGTGGAAAAAACACCTTTTGCACTTGTGATAGTGTTGAAAAACCACTTTTCGCACTTGTGTTGGTGCAGGAAACCACTTTTGCACTTGTATTAGTGTTGAAAAACCACTTTTCGCACTTGTGTTAGTGTTAAAAAACCACTTTTCGCACTTGTGTTAGTGTTGAAAAACCACTTTTCGCACTTGTGTTGGTGCAGGAAACCACTTTTGCACTTGTATTAGTGTGGAAAAAACACTTTTTGTACTTGTGATAGTGTTGAAAAACCACTTTTCGCACTTGTGTTGGTGCAGGAAACCACTTTTGCACTTGTATTAGTGTGGAAAAAACACTTTTTGCACTTGTGATAGTGTTGAAAAACCACTTTTCGCACTTGTGTTAGTGTTGAAAAACCACTTTTCGCACTTGTGTTGGTGCAGGAAACCACTTTTGCTCTTGTATTAGTGTGGAAAAAACACTTTTTGCACTTGTGATAGTGTTGAAAAAACACTTTTTGCACTTGTGTTAGTGTTGAAAAACCACTTTTCGCACTTGTGTTGGTGCAGGAAACCACTTTTGCACTTGTATTAGTGTGGAAAAACCACTTTTCGCACTTGTGTTAGTGTTGAAAAACCACTTTTCACACTTGTGTTAGTGTTGAAAAACCACTTTTCGCACTCGTGTTGGTGCAGGAAACCACTTTTGCACTTGTATTAGTGTGGAAAAAACACTTTTTGCACTTGTGATAGTGTTGACAAACCACTTTTCGCACTTGTGTTAGTGTTGAAAAACCACTTTTCACAATTGTGTTGGTGCAGGAAACCACTTTTGCACTTGTATTAGTGTGGAAAAAATACTTTTTGCACTTGTGATAGTGTTGAAAACCCACTTTTCGCACTTGTGTTAGTGTTGAAAAACCACTTTTCGCACTTGTGTTGGTGCAGGAAACCACTTTTGCACTTGTCTTAGTGTGGAAAAAACACTTTTTGCACTTGTGATAGTGTTGAAAAACCACTTTTGGCACTTGTGTTGGTGTTGAAAAACCACTTTTCGCACTTGTGTTGGTGCCGGAAACCACTTTTGCACTTGTATTAGTGTGGAAAAAACACTTTTTGCACTTGTGATAGTGTTGAAAAAACACATTTTGCACTTGTGTTACTGTTGAAAAACCACTTTTTGCACTTGTGTTGGTGCAGGAAACCACTTTTGCATTTGTATTAGTGTGGAAAAAACACTTTTTGCACTTGTGATAGGGTTGAAAAAACACTTTTTGCACTTGTGTTAGTGTTGAAAAACCACTTTTCGCACTTGTGTTAGTGTTGAAAAACCACTTTTCGCACTTGTGTTAGTGTTGAAAAACCACTTTTCGCACTTGTGTTGGTGCAGGAAACCACTTTTGCACTTGTATTAGTGTGGAAAAAACACTTTTTGCACTTGTGATAGTGTTGAAAAACCACTTTTCACACTTGTGTTAGTGTTGAAAAACCACTTTTCGCGCTTGTGTTGGTGCAGGAAACCACTTTTGCACTTGTATTAGTGTGGAAAAAACACTTTTTGCACTTGTGATAGTGTTGAAAAAACACTTTTTGCACTTGTGTTAGTGTTGAAAAACCACTTTTCGCACTTGTGTTTGTGCAGGAAACCACTTTTGCACTTGTATTAGTGTGGAAAAACCACTTTTCGCACTTGTGTTAGTGTTGAAAAAACACTTTTTGCACTTTTGATAGTGTTGAAAAAACACTTTTTGCACTTGTGTTAGTGTTGAAAAACCACTTTTTGCACTTGTGTTAGTGTTGAAAAACCACTTTTCGCACTTGTGTTGGTGCAGGAAACCACTTTTGCACTTGTATTAGTGTGGAAAAAACACTTTTTGCACTTGTGATAGTGTTGAAAAAACACTTTTTGCACTTGTGTTAGTGTTGCAAAACCACTTTTCGCACTTGTGTTAGTGTTAAAAAACCACTTTTCGCACTTGTGTCAGTGTTGAAAAACCACTTTTCGCACTTGTGTTGGTGCAGGAAACCACTTTTGCACTTGTATTAGTGTGGAAAAAACACTTTTTGCACTTGTGATAGTGTTGAAAAACCACTTTTGGCACTTGTGTTGGTGTTGAAAAACCACTTTTCGCACTTGTGTTGGTGCAGGAAACCACTTTTGCACTTGTATTAGTGTGGAAAAACACTTTTTGCACTTGTGATAGTGTTGAAAAAACACATTTTGCACTTGTGTTAGTGTTGAAAAACCACTTTTCGCACTTGTGTTGGTGCAGGAAACCACTTTTGCACTTGTATTAGTGTGGAAAAAACACTTTTTGCACTTGTGATAGTGTTGAAAAAACACTTTTTGCACTTGTGTTAGTGTTGAAAAACCACTTTTCGCACTTGTGTTAGTGTTGAAAAACCACTTTTCGCACTTGTGTTAGTGTTGAAAAACCACTTTTCGCACTTGTGTTGGTGCAGGAAACCACTTTTGCACTTGTATTAGTGTGGAAAAAACACTTTTTGCACTTGTGATAGTGTTGAAAAACCACTTTTCGCACTTGTGTTAGTGTTGAAAAACCACTTTTCGCACTTGTGTTGGTGCAGGAAACCACTTTTGCACTTGTATTAGTGTGGAAAAAACACTTTTTGCACTTGTGATAGTGTTGAAAAAACACTTTTTGCACTTGTGTTAGTGTTGAAAAACCACTTTTCGCACTTGTATTTGTGCAGGAAACCACTTTTGCACTTGTATTAGTGTGGAAAAACCACTTTTCGCACTTGTGTTAGTGTTGAAAAACCACTTTTCGCACTTGTGTTAGTGTTGAAAAAACACTTTTCGCACTTGTGTTGGTGCAGGAAACCACTTTTGCACTTGTATTAGTGTGGGAAAAACACTTTTTGCACTTGTGATAGTGTTGAAAAACCACTTTTCGCACTTGTGTTAGTGTTGAAAAACCACTTTTCGCACTTGTGCTGGTGCAGGAAACCACTTTTGCACTTGTATTAGTGTGGAAAAAACACTTTTTGCACTTGTGATAGTGTTGAAAAACCACTTTTCGCACTTGTGTTAGTGTTGAAAAACCACTTTTCACATTTGTGTTAGTGTTGAAAAACCACTTTTCGCACTTGTGTTGGTGCAGGAAACCACTTTTGCACTTGTATTAGTGTGGAAAAACCACTTTTTGCACTTGTGATAGTGTTGAAAAACCACTTTTCGCACTTGTGTTAGTGTTGAAAAACCACTTTTCGCACTTGTGTTGGTGCAGGAAACCACTTTTGCACTTGTATTAGTGTGGCAAAACCACTTTTCGCACTTGTGTTAGTGTTGAAAAACCACTTTTCGCACTTGTGTTAGTGTTGAAAAACCACTTTTCGCACTTGTGTTGGTGCAGGAAACCACTTTTGCACTTGTGTTGGTGTTGAAAAACCACTTTTCGCACTTGTGTTGGTGCAGGAAACCACTTTTGCACTTGTATTAGTGTGGAAAAAACACTTTTTGCACTTGTGATAGTGTTGAAAAAACACATTTTGCACTTGTGTTACTGTTGAAAAACCACTTTTTGCACTTGTGTTGGTGCAGGAAACCACTTTTGCACTTGTATTAGTGTGGAAAAAACACTTTTTGCACTTGTGATAGTGTTGAAAAAACACTTTTTGCACTTGTGTTAGTGTTGAAAAACCACTTTTCGCACTTGTGTTAGTGTTGAAAAACCACTTTTCGCACTTGTGTTAGTGTTGAAAAACCACTTTTCGCACTTGTGTTGGTGCAGGAAACCACTTTTGCACTTGTATTAGTGTGGAAAAAACACTTTTTGCACTTGTGATAGTGTTGAAAAACCACTTTTCACACTTGTGTTAGTGTTGAAAAACCACTTTTCGCGCTTGTGTTGGTGCAGGAAACCACTTTTGCACTTGTATTAGTGTGGAAAAAACACTTTTTGCACTTGTGATAGTGTTGAAAAAACACTTTTTGCACTTGTGTTAGTGTTGAAAAACCACTTTTCGCACTTGTGTTTGTGCAGGAAACCACTTTTGCACTTGTATTAGTGTGGAAAAACCACTTTTCGCACTTGTGTTAGTGTTGAAAAAACACTTTTTGCACTTTTGATAGTGTTGAAAAAACACTTTTTGCACTTGTGTTAGTGTTGAAAAACCACTTTTTGCACTTGTGTTAGTGTTGAAAAACCACTTTTCGCACTTGTGTTGGTGCAGGAAACCACTTTTGCACTTGTATTAGTGTGGAAAAAACACTTTTTGCACTTGTGATAGTGTTGAAAAAACACTTTTTGCACTTGTGTTAGTGTTGCAAAACCACTTTTCGCACTTGTGTTAGTGTTAAAAAACCACTTTTCGCACTTGTGTCAGTGTTGAAAAACCACTTTTCGCACTTGTGTTGGTGCAGGAAACCACTTTTGCACTTGTATTAGTGTGGAAAAAACACTTTTTGCACTTGTGATAGTGTTGAAAAACCACTTTTCGCACTTGTGTTGGTGCAGGAAACCACTTTTGCACTTGTGTTGGTGTTGAAAAACCACTTTTCGCACTTGTGTTGGTGCAGGAAACCACTTTTGCACTTGTATTAGTGTGGAAAAAACACTTTTTGCACTTGTGATAGTGTTGAAAAAACACATTTTGCACTTGTGTTACTGTTGAAAAACCACTTTTTGCACTTGTGTTGGTGCAGGAAACCACTTTTGCACTTGTATTAGTGTGGAAAAAACACTTTTTGCACTTGTGATAGTGTTGAAAAAACACTTTTTGCACTTGTGTTAGTGTTGAAAAACCACTTTTCGCACTTGTGTTAGTGTTGAAAAACCACTTTTCGCACTTGTGTTAGTGTTGAAAAACCACTTTTCGCACTTGTGTTGGTGCAGGAAACCACTTTTGCACTTGTATTAGTGTGGAAAAAACACTTTTTGCACTTGTGATAGTGTTGAAAAACCACTTTTCACACTTGTGTTAGTGTTGAAAAACCACTTTTCGCGCTTGTGTTGGTGCAGGAAACCACTTTTGCACTTGTATTAGTGTGGAAAAAACACTTTTTGCACTTGTGATAGTGTTGAAAAAACACTTTTTGCACTTGTGTTAGTGTTGAAAAACCACTTTTCGCACTTGTGTTTGTGCAGGAAACCACTTTTGCACTTGTATTAGTGTGGAAAAACCACTTTTCGCACTTGTGTTAGTGTTGAAAAAACACTTTTTGCACTTTTGATAGTGTTGAAAAAACACTTTTTGCACTTGTGTTAGTGTTGAAAAACCACTTTTTGCACTTGTGTTAGTGTTGAAAAACCACTTTTCGCACTTGTGTTGGTGCAGGAAACCACTTTTGCACTTGTATTAGTGTGGAAAAAACACTTTTTGCACTTGTGATAGTGTTGAAAAAACACTTTTTGCACTTGTGTTAGTGTTGCAAAACCACTTTTCGCACTTGTGTTAGTGTTAAAAAACCACTTTTCGCACTTGTGTCAGTGTTGAAAAACCACTTTTCGCACTTGTGTTGGTGCAGGAAACCACTTTTGCACTTGTATTAGTGTGGAAAAAACACTTTTTGCACTTGTGATAGTGTTGAAAAACCACTTTTCACACTTGTGTTGGTGCAGGAAACCACTTTTGCACTTGTATTAGTGTGGAAAAAACACTTTTTGCACTTGTGATAGTGTTGAAAAACCACTTTTTGCACTTGTGTTGGTGCAGGAAACCACTTTTGCACTTGTATTAGTGTGGAAAAAACACTTTTTGCACTTGTGATAGTGTTGAAAAAACACTTTTTGCACTTGTGTTAGTGTTGCAAAACCACTTTTCGCACTTGTGTTAGTGTTAAAAAACCACTTTTCGCACTTGTGTCAGTGTTGAAAAACCACTTTTCGCACTTGTGTTGGTGCAGGAAACCACTTTTGCACTTGTATTAGTGTGGAAAAAACACTTTTTGCACTTGTGATAGTGTTGAAAAACCACTTTTCGCACTTGTGTTGGTGCAGGAAACCACTTTTGCACTTGTATTAGTGTGGAAAAAACACTTTTTGCACTTGTGATAGTGTTGAAAAACCACATTTCGCACTTGTGTTAGTGTTGAAAAACCACTTTTCGCACTTGTGTTGGTGCAGGAAACCACTTTTGCTCTTGTATTAGTGTGGAAAAAACACTTTTTGCACTTGTGATAGTGTTGAAAAAAGACTTTTTGCACTTGTGTTAGTGTTGAAAAACCACTTTTCGCACTTGTGTTAGTGTTAAAAAACCACTTTTCGCACTTGTGTTAGTGTTGAAAAACCACTTTTCGCACTTGTGTTGGTGCAGGAAACCACTTTTGCACTTGTATTAGTGTGGAAAAAACACTTTTTGTACTTGTGATAGTGTTGAAAAACCACTTTTCGCACTTGTGTTGGTGCAGGAAACCACTTTTGCACTTGTATTAGTGTGGAAAAAACACTTTTTGCACTTGTGATAGTGTTGAAAAACCACTTTTCGCACTTGTGTTAGTGTTGAAAAACCACTTTTCGCACTTGTGTTGGTGCAGGAAACCACTTTTGCTCTTGTATTAGTGTGGAAAAAACACTTTTTGCACTTGTGATAGTGTTGAAAAAACACTTTTTGCACTTGTGTTAGTGTTGAAAAACCACTTTTCGCACTTGTGTTGGTGCAGGAAACCACTTTTGCACTTGTATTAGTGTGGAAAAACCACTTTTCGCACTTGTGTTAGTGTTGAAAAACCACTTTTCGCACTTGTGTTAGTGTTGAAAAACCACTTTTCGCACTCGTGTTGGTGCAGGAAACCACTTTTGCACTTGTATTAGTGTGGAAAAAATACTTTTTGCACTTGTGATAGTGTTGAAAACCCACTTTTCGCACTTGTGTTAGTGTTGAAAAACCACTTTTCGCACTTGTGTTGGTGCAGGAAACAACTTTTGCACTTGTCTTAGTGTGGAAAAAACACTTTTTGCACTTGTGATAGTGTTGAAAAACCACTTTTGGCACTTGTGTTGGTGTTGAAAAACCACTTTTCGCACTTGTGTTGGTGCCGGAAACCACTTTTGCACTTGTATTAGTGTGGAAAAAACACTTTTTGCACTTGTGATAGTGTTGAAAAAACACATTTTGCACTTGTGTTAGTGTTGAAAAACCACTTTTCGCACTTGTGTTGGTGCAGGAAACCACTTTTGCTCTTGTATTAGTGTGGAAAAAACACTTTTTGCACTTGTGATAGTGTTGAAAAAACACTTTTTGCACTTGTGTTAGTGTTGAAAAACCACTTTTCGCACTTGTGTTGGTGCAGGAAACCACTTTTGCACTTGTATTAGTGTGGAAAAACCACTTTTCGCACTTGTGTTAGTGTTGAAAAACCACTTTTCACACTTGTGTTAGTGTTGAAAAACCACTTTTCGCACTTGTGTTGGTGCAGGAAACCACTTTTGCACTTGTATTAGTGTGGAAAAAACACTTTTTGCACTTGTGATAGTGTTGACAAACCACTTTTCGCACTTGTGTTAGTGTTGAAAAACCACTTTTCACAATTGTGTTGGTACAGGAAACCACTTTTGCACTTGTATTAGTGTGGAAAAATACTTTTTGCACTTGTGATAGTGTTGAAAACCCACTTTTCGCACTTGTGTTAGTGTTGAAAAACCACTTTTCGCACTTGTGTTGGTGCAGGAAACCACTTTTGCACTTGTCTTAGTGTGGAAAAAACACTTTTTGCACTTGTGATAGTGTTGAAAAACCACTTTTGGCACTTGTGTTGGTGTTGAAAAACCACTTTTCGCACTTGTGTTGGTGCAGGAAACCACTTTTGCACTTGTATTAGTGTGGAAAAAACACTTTTTGCACTTGTTATAGTGTTGAAAAAACACATTTTGCACTTGTGTTAGTGTTGAAAAACCACTTTTCGCACTTGTGTTGGTGCAGGAAACCACTTTTGCACTTGTATTAGTGTGGAAAAAACACTTTTTGCACTTGTGATAGTGTTGAAAAAACACTTTTTGCACTTGTGTTAGTGTTGAAAAACCACTTTTCGCACTTGTGTTTGTGCAGGAAACCACTTTTGCACTTGTATTAGTGTGGAAAAACCACTTTTCGCACTTGTGTTAGTGTTGAAAAAACACTTTTTGCACTTGTGATAGTGTTGAAAAAACACTTTTTGCACTTGTGTTAGTGTTGAAAAACCACTTTTTGCACTTGTGTTAGTGTTGAAAAACCACTTTTCGCACTTGTGTTGGTGCAGGAAACCACTTTTGCACTTGTATTAGTGTGGAAAAAACACTTTTTGCACTTGTGATAGTGTTGAAAAAACACTTTTTGCACTTGTGTTAGTGTTGCAAAACCACTTTTCGCACTTGTGTTAGTGTTTAAAAAACCACTTTTCGCACTTGTGTCAGTGTTGAAAAACCACTTTTCGCACTTGTGTTGGTGCAGGAAACCACTTTTGCACTTGTATTAGTGAAGGAAATCACGTTTGCACTTGTATTAGTGTGGAAAAACCCACTTTTCGCACTTGTGCTAGTGTTGAAAATCCACTTTTGCACTTGTATTAGTGTGGAAAAACCACTTTTCGCACTTGTGTTAGTGTTGAAAAAACACTTTTTGCACTTGTATTAGTGTGGAAAAAACACTTTTTGCACTTGTGATAGTGTTGAAAAACCACTTTTCGCACTTGTGTTAGTGTTGAAAAACCACTTTTCGCACTTGTGTTGGTGCAGGAAACCACTTTTGCTCTTGTATTAGTGTGGAAAAAACACTTTTTGCACTTGTGATAGTGTTGAAAAAACACTTTTTGCACTTGTGTTAGTGTTGAAAAACCACTTTTCGCACTTGTGTTGGTGCAGGATACCACTTTTGCACTTGTATTAGTGTGGAAAATCCACTTTTCGCACTTGTGTTAGTGTTGAAAAACCACTTTTCGCACTTGTGTTAGTGTTGAAAAACCATTTTTCACACTTGTGTTAGTGTTGAAAAACCACTTTTCGCACTTGTGTTGGTGCAGGAAACCACTTTTGCACTTGTATTAGTGTGGAAAAACCACTTTTCGCACTTGTGTTGGTGCAGGAAACCACTTTTGCACTTGTATTAGTGTTGAAAAAACACTTTTTGCACTTGTGATAGTGTTGACAAACCACTTTTCGCACTTGTGTTAGTGTTGAAAAACCACTTTTCGCAATTGTGTTGGTGCAGGAAACCACTTTTGCACTTGTATTAGTGTGGAAAAAAATACTTTTTGCACTTGTGATAGTGTTGAAAACCCACTTTTCGCACTTGTGTTAGTGTTGAAAAACCACTTTTCGCACTTGTGTTGGTGCAGGAAACCACTTTTGCACTTGTCTTAGTGTGGAAAAAACACTTTTTGCACTTGTGATAGTGTTGAAAAACCACTTTTGGCACTTGTGTTGGTGTTGAAAAACCACTTTTCGCACTTGTGTTGGTGCAGGAAACCACTTTTGCACTTGTATTAGTGTGGAAAAAACACTTTTTGCACTTGTGATAGTGTTGAAAAAACACATTTTGCACTTGTGTTAGTGTTGAAAAACCACTTTTCGCACTTTTGTTGGTGCAGGAAACCACTTTTGCATTTGTATTAGTGTTGAAAAAACACTTTTCGCACTTGTGTTAGTGTTGAAAAACCACTTTTCGCACTTGTGTTGGTGCAGGAAACCACTTTTGCACTTGTGTTGGTGTTGAAAAACCACTTTTCGCACTTGTGTTGGTGCAGGAAACCACTTTTGCACTTGTATTAGTGTGGAAAAAACACTTTTTGCACTTGTGATAGTGTTGAAAAAACACATTTTGCACTTGTGTTAGTGTTGAAAAACCACTTTTTGCACTTGTGTTGGTGCAGGAAACCACTTTTGCACTTGTATTAGTGTGGAAAAAACACTTTTTGCACTTGTGATAGTGTTGAAAAAACACTTTTTGCACTTGTGTTAGTGTTGAAAAACCACTTTTCGCACTTGTGTTAGTGTTGAAAAACCATTTTTCGCACTTGTGTTAGTGTTGAAAAACCACTTTTCGCACTTGTGTTGGTGCAGGAAACCACTTTTGCACTTGTATTAGTGTGGAAAAAACACTTTTTGCACTTGTTATAGTGTTGAAAAACCACTTTTCGCACTTGTGTTAGTGTTGAAAAACCACTTTTCGCACTTGTGTAAGTGTTGAAAAACCACTTTTCGCACTTGTGTTGGTGCAGGAAACTACTTTTGCACTTGTATTAGTGTGGAAAAACCACTTTTCGCACTTGTGTTAGTGTTGAAAAACCACTTTTCGCACTTGTGTTAGTGTTGAAAAACCACTTCTCGGACTTGTGTTGGTGCAGGAAACCACTTTTGCACTTGTGTTGGTGTTGAAAAACCACTTTTCGCACTTGTGTTGGTGCAGGAAACCACTTTTGCACTTGTATTAGTGTGGAAAAAACACTTTTTGCACTTGTGATAGTGTTGAAAAAACACATTTTGCACTTGTGTTAGTGTTGAAAAACCACTTTTTGCACTTGTGTTGGTGCAGGAAACCACTTTTGCACTTGTATTAGTGTGGAAAAAACACTTTTTGCACTTGTGATAGTGTTGAAAAAACACTTTTTGCACTTGTTTTAGTGTTGAAAAACCACTTTTCGCACTTGTGTTAGTGTTGAAAAACCATTTTTCGCACTTGTGTTAGTGTTGAAAAACCACTTTTCGCACTTGTGTTGGTGCAGGAAACCACTTTTGCACTTGTATTAGTGTGGAAAAAACACTTTTTGCACTTGTGATAGTGTTGAAAAACCACTTTTCGCACTTGTGTTAGTGTTGAAAAACCACTTTTCGCACTTGTGTTAGTGTTGAAAAACCACTTTTCGCACTTGTGTTGGTGCAGGAAACTACTTTTGCACTTGTATTAGTGTGGAAAAACCACTTTTCGCACTTGTGTTAGTGTTGAAAAACCACTTTTCGCACTTGTGTTAGTGTTGAAAAACCACTTTTCGGACTTGTGTTGGTGCAGGAAACCACTTTTGCACTTGTATTAGTGTGGAAAAAACACTTTTTGCACTTGTGATAGTGTTGAAAAACCACTTTTCGCACTTGTGTTAGTGTTGAAAAACCACTTTTCGCACTTGTGTTGGTGCAGGAAACCACTTTTGCTCTTGTATTAGTGTGGAAAAAACACTTTTTGCACTTGTGATAGTGTTGAAAAAACACTTTTTGCACTTGTGTTAGTGTTGAAAAACCACTTTTCGCACTTGTGTTGGTGCAGGATACCACTTTTGCACTTGTATTAGTGTGGAAAAACCACTTTTCGCACTTGTGTTAGTGTTGAAAAACCACTTTTCGCACTTGTGTTAGTGTTGAAAAACCACTTTTCGCACTTGTGTTGGTGCAGGAAACCACTTTTGCACTTGTATTAGTGTGGAAAAAACACTTTTTGCACTTGTGATAGTGTTGAAAAACCACTTTTCGCACTTGTGTTAGTGTTGAAAAACCACTTTTCGCACTTGTGTTAGTGTTGAAAAACCACTTTTCGCACTTGTGTTGGTGCAGGAAACTACTTTTGCACTTGTATTAGTGTGGAAAAACCACTTTTCGCACTTGTGTTAGTGTTGAAAAACCACTTTTCGCACTTGTGTTAGTGTTGAAAAACCACTTTTCGGACTTGTGTTGGTGCAGGAAACCACTTTTGCACTTGTATTAGTGTGGAAAAAACACTTTTTGCACTTGTGATAGTGTTGAAAAACCACTTTTCGCACTTGTGTTAGTGTTGAAAAACCACTTTTCGCACTTGTGTTGGTGCAGGAAACCACTTTTGCTCTTGTATTAGTGTGGAAAAAACACTTTTTGCACTTGTGATAGTGTTGAAAAAACACTTTTTGCACTTGTGTTAGTGTTGAAAAACCACTTTTCGCACTTGTGTTGGTGCAGGATACCACTTTTGCACTTGTATTAGTGTGGAAAAACCACTTTTCGCACTTGTGTTAGTGTTGAAAAACCACTTTTTGCACTTGTGTTAGTGTTGAAAAACCACTTTTCGCACTTGTGTTGGTGCAGGAAACCACTTTTGCACTTGTATTAGTGTGGAAAAAACACTTTTTGCACTTGTGATAGTGTTGACAAACCACTTTTCGCACTTGTGTTAGTGTTGAAAAACCACTTTTCGCAATTGTGTTGGTGCAGGAAACCACTTTTGCACTTGTATTAGTGTGGAAAAAACACTTTTTGCACTTGTGATAGTGTTGAAAACCCACTTTTCGCAATTGTGTTAGTGTTGAAAAACCACTTTTCGCACTTGTGTTGGTGCAGGAAACCACTTTTGCACTTGTCTTAGTGTGGAAAAAACACTTTTTGCACTTGTGATAGTGTTGAAAAACCACTTTTGGCACTTGTGTTGGTGTTGAAAAACCACTTTTCGCACTTGTGTTGGTGCAGGAAACCACTTTTGCACTTGTATTAGTGTGGAAAAACACTTTTTGCACTTGTGATAGTGTTGAAAAAACACATTTTGCACTTGTGTTAGTGTTGAAAAACCACTTTTCGCACTTGTGTTGGTGCAGGAAACCACTTTTGCACTTGTATTAGTGTGGAAAAAACACTTTTTGCACTTGTGATAGTGTTGAAAAAACACTTTTTGCACTTGTGTTAGTGTTGAAAAACCACTTTTCGCACTTGTGTTAGTGTTGAAAAACCACTTTTCGCACTTGTGTTAGTGTTGAAAAACCACTTTTCGCACTTGTGTTGGTGCAGGAAACCACTTTTGCACTTGTATTAGTGTGGAAAAAACACTTTTTGCACTTGTGATAGTGTTGAAAAACCACTTTTCGCACTTGTGTTAGTGTTGAAAAACCACTTTTCGCACTTGTGTTGGTGCAGGAAACCACTTTTGCACTTGTATTAGTGTGGAAAAAACACTTTTTGCACTTGTGATAGTGTTGAAAAAACACTTTTTGCACTTGTGTTAGTGTTGAAAAACCACTTTTCGCACTTGTTTTAGTGTTGAAAAACCACTTTTCGCACTTGTGTTAGTGTTGAAAAACCACTTTTCGCACTTGTGTTGGTGCAGGAAACCACTTTTGCACTTGTATTAGTGTGGAAAAAACACTTTTTGCACTTGTGATAGTGTTGAAAAACCACTTTTCACACTTGTGTTAGTGTTGAAAAACCACTTTTCGCGCTTGTGTTGGTGCAGGAAACCACTTTTGCACTTGTATTAGTGTGGAAAAAACACTTTTTGCACTTGTGATAGTGTTGAAAAAACACTTTTTGCACTTGTGTTAGTGTTGAAAAACCACTTTTCGCACTTGTGTTTGTGCAGGAAACCACTTTTGCACTTGTATTAGTGTGGAAAAACCACTTTTCGCACTTGTGTTAGTGTTGAAAAAACACTTTTTGCACTTTTGATAGTGTTGAAAAAACACTTTTTGCACTTGTGTTAGTGTTGAAAAACCACTTTTTGCACTTGTGTTAGTGTTGAAAAACCACTTTTCGCACTTGTGTTGGTGCAGGAAACCACTTTTGCACTTGTATTAGTGTGGAAAAAACACTTTTTGCACTTGTGATAGTGTTGAAAAAACACTTTTTGCACTTGTGTTAGTGTTGCAAAACCACTTTTCGCACTTGTGTTAGTGTTAAAAAACCACTTTTCGCACTTGTGTCAGTGTTGAAAAACCACTTTTCGCACTTGTGTTGGTGCAGGAAACCACTTTTGCACTTGTATTAGTGTGGAAAAAACACTTTTTGCACTTGTGATAGTGTTGAAAAACCACTTTTCGCACTTGTGTTGGTGCAGGAAACCACTTTTGCACTTGTGTTGGTGTTGAAAAACCACTTTTCGCACTTGTGTTGGTGCAGGAAACCACTTTTGCACTTGTATTAGTGTGGAAAAAACACTTTTTGCACTTGTGATAGTGTTGAAAAAACACATTTTGCACTTGTGTTACTGTTGAAAAACCACTTTTTGCACTTGTGTTGGTGCAGGAAACCACTTTTGCACTTGTATTAGTGTGGAAAAAACACTTTTTGCACTTGTGATAGTGTTGAAAAAACACTTTTTGCACTTGTGTTAGTGTTGAAAAACCACTTTTCGCACTTGTGTTAGTGTTGAAAAACCACTTTTCGCACTTGTGTTAGTGTTGAAAAACCACTTTTCGCACTTGTGTTGGTGCAGGAAACCACTTTTGCACTTGTATTAGTGTGGAAAAAACACTTTTTGCACTTGTGATAGTGTTGAAAAACCACTTTTCACACTTGTGTTAGTGTTGAAAAACCACTTTTCGCGCTTGTGTTGGTGCAGGAAACCACTTTTGCACTTGTATTAGTGTGGAAAAAACACTTTTTGCACTTGTGATAGTGTTGAAAAAACACTTTTTGCACTTGTGTTAGTGTTGAAAAACCACTTTTCGCACTTGTGTTTGTGCAGGAAACCACTTTTGCACTTGTATTAGTGTGGAAAAACCACTTTTCGCACTTGTGTTAGTGTTGAAAAAACACTTTTTGCACTTTTGATAGTGTTGAAAAAACACTTTTTGCACTTGTGTTAGTGTTGAAAAACCACTTTTTGCACTTGTGTTAGTGTTGAAAAACCACTTTTCGCACTTGTGTTGGTGCAGGAAACCACTTTTGCACTTGTATTAGTGTGGAAAAAACACTTTTTGCACTTGTGATAGTGTTGAAAAAACACTTTTTGCACTTGTGTTAGTGTTGCAAAACCACTTTTCGCACTTGTGTTAGTGTTAAAAAACCACTTTTCGCACTTGTGTCAGTGTTGAAAAACCACTTTTCGCACTTGTGTTGGTGCAGGAAACCACTTTTGCACTTGTATTAGTGTGGAAAAAACACTTTTTGCACTTGTGATAGTGTTGAAAAACCACTTTTCGCACTTGTGTTGGTGCAGGAAACCACTTTTGCACTTGTATTAGTGTGGAAAAAACACTTTTTGCACTTGTGATAGTGTTGAAAAACCACTTTTCGCACTTGTGTTGGTGCAGGAAACCACTTTTGCACTTGTATTAGTGTGGAAAAAACACTTTTTGCACTTGTGATAGTGTTGAAAAAACACTTTTTGCACTTGTGTTAGTGTTGCAAAACCACTTTTCGCACTTGTGTTAGTGTTAAAAAACCACTTTTCGCACTTGTGTCAGTGTTGAAAAACCACTTTTCGCACTTGTGTTGGTGCAGGAAACCACTTTTGCACTTGTATTAGTGTGGAAAAAACACTTTTTGCACTTGTGATAGTGTTGAAAAACCACTTTTCGCACTTGTGTTGGTGCAGGAAACCACTTTTGCACTTGTATTAGTGTGGAAAAAACACTTTTTGCACTTGTGATAGTGTTGAAAAACCACATTTCGCACTTGTGTTAGTGTTGAAAAACCACTTTTCGCACTTGTGTTGGTGCAGGAAACCACTTTTGCTCTTGTATTAGTGTGGAAAAAACACTTTTTGCACTTGTGATAGTGTTGAAAAAAGACTTTTTGCACTTGTGTTAGTGTTGAAAAACCACTTTTCGCACTTGTGTTAGTGTTAAAAAACCACTTTTCGCACTTGTGTTAGTGTTGAAAAACCACTTTTCGCACTTGTGTTGGTGCAGGAAACCACTTTTGCACTTGTATTAGTGTGGAAAAAACACTTTTTGTACTTGTGATAGTGTTGAAAAACCACTTTTCGCACTTGTGTTGGTGCAGGAAACCACTTTTGCACTTGTATTAGTGTGGAAAAAACACTTTTTGCACTTGTGATAGTGTTGAAAAACCACTTTTCGCACTTGTGTTAGTGTTGAAAAACCACTTTTCGCACTTGTGTTGGTGCAGGAAACCACTTTTGCTCTTGTATTAGTGTGGAAAAAACACTTTTTGCACTTGTGATAGTGTTGAAAAAACACTTTTTGCACTTGTGTTAGTGTTGAAAAACCACTTTTCGCACTTGTGTTGGTGCAGGAAACCACTTTTGCACTTGTATTAGTGTGGAAAAACCACTTTTCGCACTTGTGTTAGTGTTGAAAAACCACTTTTCGCACTTGTGTTAGTGTTGAAAAACCACTTTTCGCACTCGTGTTGGTGCAGGAAACCACTTTTGCACTTGTATTAGTGTGGAAAAAACACTTTTTGCACTTGTGATAGTGTTGACAAACCACTTTTCGCACTTGTGTTAGTGTTGAAAAACCACTTTTCACAATTGTGTTGGTGCAGGAAACCACTTTTGCACTTGTATTAGTGTGGAAAAAATACTTTTTGCACTTGTGATAGTGTTGAAAACCCACTTTTCGCACTTGTGTTAGTGTTGAAAAACCACTTTTCGCACTTGTGTTGGTGCAGGAAACCACTTTTGCACTTGTCTTAGTGTGGAAAAAACACTTTTTGCACTTGTGATAGTGTTGAAAAACCACTTTTGGCACTTGTGTTGGTGTTGAAAAACCACTTTTCGCACTTGTGTTGGTGCCGGAAACCACTTTTGCACTTGTATTAGTGTGGAAAAAACACTTTTTGCACTTGTGATAGTGTTGAAAAAACACATTTTGCACTTGTGTTAGTGTTGAAAAACCACTTTTCGCACTTGTGTTGGTGCAGGAAACCACTTTTGCTCTTGTATTAGTGTGGAAAAAACACTTTTTGCACTTGTGATAGTGTTGAAAAAACACTTTTTGCACTTGTGTTAGTGTTGAAAAACCACTTTTCGCACTTGTGTTGGTGCAGGAAACCACTTTTGCACTTGTATTAGTGTGGAAAAACCACTTTTCGCACTTGTGTTAGTGTTGAAAAACCACTTTTCACACTTGTGTTAGTGTTGAAAAACCACTTTTCGCACTTGTGTTGGTGCAGGAAACCACTTTTGCACTTGTATTAGTGTGGAAAAAACACTTTTTGCACTTGTGATAGTGTTGACAAACCACTTTTCGCACTTGTGTTAGTGTTGAAAAACCACTTTTCACAATTGTGTTGGTACAGGAAACCACTTTTGCACTTGTATTAGTGTGGAAAAATACTTTTTGCACTTGTGATAGTGTTGAAAACCCACTTTTCGCACTTGTGTTAGTGTTGAAAAACCACTTTTCGCACTTGTGTTGGTGCAGGAAACCACTTTTGCACTTGTCTTAGTGTGGAAAAAACACTTTTTGCACTTGTGATAGTGTTGAAAAACCACTTTTGGCACTTGTGTTGGTGTTGAAAAACCACTTTTCGCACTTGTGTTGGTGCAGGAAACCACTTTTGCACTTGTATTAGTGTGGAAAAAACACTTTTTGCACTTGTTATAGTGTTGAAAAAACACATTTTGCACTTGTGTTAGTGTTGAAAAACCACTTTTCGCACTTGTGTTGGTGCAGGAAACCACTTTTGCACTTGTATTAGTGTGGAAAAAACACTTTTTGCACTTGTGATAGTGTTGAAAAAACACTTTTTGCACTTGTGTTAGTGTTGAAAAACCACTTTTCGCACTTGTGTTTGTGCAGGAAACCACTTTTGCACTTGTATTAGTGTGGAAAAACCACTTTTCGCACTTGTGTTAGTGTTGAAAAAACACTTTTTGCACTTGTGATAGTGTTGAAAAAACACTTTTTGCACTTGTGTTAGTGTTGAAAAACCACTTTTTGCACTTGTGTTAGTGTTGAAAAACCACTTTTCGCACTTGTGTTGGTGCAGGAAACCACTTTTGCACTTGTATTAGTGTGGAAAAAACACTTTTTGCACTTGTGATAGTGTTGAAAAAACACTTTTTGCACTTGTGTTAGTGTTGCAAAACCACTTTTCGCACTTGTGTTAGTGTTTAAAAAACCACTTTTCGCACTTGTGTCAGTGTTGAAAAACCACTTTTCGCACTTGTGTTGGTGCAGGAAACCACTTTTGCACTTGTATTAGTGAAGGAAATCACGTTTGCACTTGTATTAGTGTGGAAAAACCCACTTTTCGCACTTGTGCTAGTGTTGAAAATCCACTTTTGCACTTGTATTAGTGTGGAAAAACCACTTTTCGCACTTGTGTTAGTGTTGAAAAAACACTTTTTGCACTTGTATTAGTGTGGAAAAAACACTTTTTGCACTTGTGATAGTGTTGAAAAACCACTTTTCGCACTTGTGTTAGTGTTGAAAAACCACTTTTCGCACTTGTGTTGGTGCAGGAAACCACTTTTGCTCTTGTATTAGTGTGGAAAAAACACTTTTTGCACTTGTGATAGTGTTGAAAAAACACTTTTTGCACTTGTGTTAGTGTTGAAAAACCACTTTTCGCACTTGTGTTGGTGCAGGATACCACTTTTGCACTTGTATTAGTGTGGAAAATCCACTTTTCGCACTTGTGTTAGTGTTGAAAAACCACTTTTCGCACTTGTGTTAGTGTTGAAAAACCATTTTTCGCACTTGTGTTAGTGTTGAAAAACCACTTTTCGCACGTGTGTTGGTGCAGGAAACCACTTTTGCACTTGTATTAGTGTGGAAAAACCACTTTTCGCACTTGTGTTGGTGCAGGAAACCACTTTTGCACTTGTATTAGTGTTGAAAAAACACTTTTTGCACTTGTGATAGTGTTGACAAACCACTTTTCGCACTTGTGTTAGTGTTGAAAAACCACTTTTCGCAATTGTGTTGGTGCAGGAAACCACTTTTGCACTTGTATTAGTGTGGAAAAAAATACTTTTTGCACTTGTGATAGTGTTGAAAACCCACTTTTCGCACTTGTGTTAGTGTTGAAAAACCACTTTTCGCACTTGTGTTGGTGCAGGAAACCACTTTTGCACTTGTCTTAGTGTGGAAAAAACACTTTTTGCACTTGTGATAGTGTTGAAAAACCACTTTTGGCACTTGTGTTGGTGTTGAAAAACCACTTTTCGCACTTGTGTTGGTGCAGGAAACCACTTTTGCACTTGTATTAGTGTGGAAAAAACACTTTTTGCACTTGTGATAGTGTTGAAAAAACACATTTTGCACTTGTGTTAGTGTTGAAAAACCACTTTTCGCACTTTTGTTGGTGCAGGAAACCACTTTTGCATTTGTATTAGTGTTGAAAAAACACTTTTCGCACTTGTGTTAGTGTTGAAAAACCACTTTTCGCACTTGTGTTGGTGCAGGAAACCACTTTTGCACTTGTGTTGGTGTTGAAAAACCACTTTTCGCACTTGTGTTGGTGCAGGAAACCACTTTTGCACTTGTATTAGTGTGGAAAAAACACTTTTTGCACTTGTGATAGTGTTGAAAAAACACATTTTGCACTTGTGTTAGTGTTGAAAAACCACTTTTTGCACTTGTGTTGGTGCAGGAAACCACTTTTGCACTTGTATTAGTGTGGAAAAAACACTTTTTGCACTTGTGATAGTGTTGAAAAAACACTTTTTGCACTTGTGTTAGTGTTGAAAAACCACTTTTCGCACTTGTGTTAGTGTTGAAAAACCATTTTTCGCACTTGTGTTAGTGTTGAAAAACCACTTTTCGCACTTGTGTTGGTGCAGGAAACCACTTTTGCACTTGTATTAGTGTGGAAAAAACACTTTTTGCACTTGTTATAGTGTTGAAAAACCACTTTTCGCACTTGTGTTAGTGTTGAAAAACCACTTTTCGCACTTGTTTAAGTGTTGAAAAACCACTTTTCGCACTTGTGTTGGTGCAGGAAACTACTTTTGCACTTGTATTAGTGTGGAAAAACCACTTTTCGCACTTGTGTTAGTGTTGAAAAACCACTTTTCGCACTTGTGTTAGTGTTGAAAAACCACTTTTCGGACTTGTGTTGGTGCAGGAAACCACTTTCGCACTTGTGTTAGTGTTGAAAAACCACTTTTCGCACTTGTGTTGGTGCAGGAAACCACTTTTGCACTTGTGTTGGTGTTGAAAAACCACTTTTCGCACTTGTGTTGGTGCAGGAAACCACTTTTGCACTTGTATTAGTGTGGAAAAAACACTTTTTGCACTTGTGATAGTGTTGAAAAAACACATTTTGCACTTGTGTTAGTGTTGAAAAACCACTTTTTGCACTTGTGTTGGTGCAGGAAACCACTTTTGCACTTGTATTAGTGTGGAAAAAACACTTTTTGCACTTGTGATAGTGTTGAAAAAACACTTTTTGCACTTGTTTTAGTGTTGAAAAACCACTTTTCGCACTTGTGTTAGTGTTGAAAAACCATTTTTCGCACTTGTGTTAGTGTTGAAAAACCACTTTTCGCACTTGTGTTGGTGCAGGAAACCACTTTTGCACTTGTATTAGTGTGGAAAAAACACTTTTTGCACTTGTGATAGTGTTGAAAAACCACTTTTCGCACTTGTGTTAGTGTTGAAAAACCACTTTTCGCACTTGTGTTAGTGTTGAAAAACCACTTTTCGCACTTGTGTTGGTGCAGGAAACTACTTTTGCACTTGTATTAGTGTGGAAAAACCACTTTTCGCACTTGTGTTAGTGTTGAAAAACCACTTTTCGCACTTGTGTTAGTGTTGAAAAACCACTTTTCGGACTTGTGTTGGTGCAGGAAACCACTTTTGCACTTGTATTAGTGTGGAAAAAACACTTTTTGCACTTGTGATAGTGTTGAAAAACCACTTTTCGCACTTGTGTTAGTGTTGAAAAACCACTTTTCGCACTTGTGTTGGTGCAGGAAACCACTTTTGCTCTTGTATTAGTGTGGAAAAAACACTTTTTGCACTTGTGATAGTGTTGAAAAAACACTTTTTGCACTTGTGTTAGTGTTGAAAAACCACTTTTCGCACTTGTGTTGGTGCAGGATACCACTTTTGCACTTGTATTAGTGTGGAAAAACCACTTTTCGCACTTGTGTTAGTGTTGAAAAACCACTTTTCGCACTTGTGTTAGTGTTGAAAAACCACTTTTCGCACTTGTGTTGGTGCAGGAAACCACTTTTGCACTTGTATTAGTGTGGAAAAAACACTTTTTGCACTTGTGATAGTGTTGAAAAACCACTTTTCGCACTTGTGTTAGTGTTGAAAAACCACTTTTCGCACTTGTGTTAGTGTTGAAAAACCACTTTTCGCACTTGTGTTGGTGCAGGAAACTACTTTTGCACTTGTATTAGTGTGGAAAAACCACTTTTCGCACTTGTGTTAGTGTTGAAAAACCACTTTTCGCACTTGTGTTAGTGTTGAAAAACCACTTTTCGGACTTGTGTTGGTGCAGGAAACCACTTTTGCACTTGTATTAGTGTGGAAAAAACACTTTTTGCACTTGTGATAGTGTTGAAAAACCACTTTTCGCACTTGTGTTAGTGTTGAAAAACCACTTTTCGCACTTGTGTTGGTGCAGGAAACCACTTTTGCTCTTGTATTAGTGTGGAAAAAACACTTTTTGCACTTGTGATAGTGTTGAAAAAACACTTTTTGCACTTGTGTTAGTGTTGAAAAACCACTTTTCGCACTTGTGTTGGTGCAGGATACCACTTTTGCACTTGTATTAGTGTGGAAAAACCACTTTTCGCACTTGTGTTAGTGTTGAAAAACCACTTTTTGCACTTGTGTTAGTGTTGAAAAACCACTTTTCGCACTTGTGTTGGTGCAGGAAACCACTTTTGCACTTGTATTAGTGTGGAAAAAACACTTTTTGCACTTGTGATAGTGTTGACAAACCACTTTTCGCACTTGTGTTAGTGTTGAAAAACCACTTTTCGCAATTGTGTTGGTGCAGGAAACCACTTTTGCACTTGTATTAGTGTGGAAAAAACACTTTTTGCACTTGTGATAGTGTTGAAAACCCACTTTTCGCAATTGTGTTAGTGTTGAAAAACCACTTTTCGCACTTGTGTTGGTGCAGGAAACCACTTTTGCACTTGTCTTAGTGTGGAAAAAACACTTTTTGCACTTGTGATAGTGTTGAAAAACCACTTTTGGCACTTGTGTTGGTGTTGAAAAACCACTTTTCGCACTTGTGTTGGTGCAGGAAACCACTTTTGCACTTGTATTAGTGTGGAAAAACACTTTTTGCACTTGTGATAGTGTTGAAAAAACACATTTTGCACTTGTGTTAGTGTTGAAAAACCACTTTTCGCACTTGTGTTGGTGCAGGAAACCACTTTTGCACTTGTATTAGTGTGGAAAAAACACTTTTTGCACTTGTGATAGTGTTGAAAAAACACTTTTTGCACTTGTGTTAGTGTTGAAAAACCACTTTTCGCACTTGTGTTAGTGTTGAAAAACCACTTTTCGCACTTGTGTTAGTGTTGAAAAACCACTTTTCGCACTTGTGTTGGTGCAGGAAACCACTTTTGCACTTGTATTAGTGTGGAAAAAACACTTTTTGCACTTGTGATAGTGTTGAAAAACCACTTTTCGCACTTGTGTTAGTGTTGAAAAACCACTTTTCGCACTTGTGTTGGTGCAGGAAACCACTTTTGCACTTGTATTAGTGTGGAAAAAACACTTTTTGCACTTGTGATAGTGTTGAAAAAACACTTTTTGCACTTGTGTTAGTGTTGAAAAACCACTTTTCGCACTTGTATTTGTGCAGGAAACCACTTTTGCACTTGTATTAGTGTGGAAAAACCACTTTTCGCACTTGTGTTAGTGTTGAAAAACCACTTTTCGCACTTGTGTTAGTGTGGAAAAAACACTTTTCGCACTTGTGTTGGTGCAGGAAACCACTTTTGCACTTGTATTAGTGTGGAAAAAACACTTTTTGCACTTGTGATAGTGTTGACAAACCACTTTTCGCACTTGTGTTAGTGTTGAAAAACCACTTTTCGCAATTGTGTTGGTGCAGGAAACCACGTTTGCACTTGTATTAGTGTGGAAAAAACACTTTTTGCACTTGTGATAGTGTTGAAAACCCACTTTTCGCAATTGTGTTAGTGTTGAAAAACCACTTTTCGCACTTGTGTTGGTGCAGGAAACCACTTTTGCACTTGTCTTAGTGTGGAAAAAACACTTTTTGCACTTGTGATAGTGTTGAAAAACCACTTATGGCACTTGTGTTGGTGTTGAAAAACCACTTTTCGCACTTGTGTTGGTGCAGGAAACCACTTTTGCACTTGTATTAGTGTGGAAAAACACTTTTTGCACTTGTGATAGTGTTGAAAAAACACATTTTGCACTTGTGTTAGTGTTGAAAAACCACTTTTCGCACTTGTGTTGGTGCAGGAAACCACTTTTGCACTTGTATTAGTGTGGAAAAAACACTTTTTGCACTTGTGATAGTGTTGAAAAACCACTTTTCGCACTTGTGTTAGTGTTGAAAAACCACTTTTCGCACTTGTGCTGGTGCAGGAAACCACTTTTGCACTTGTATTAGTGTGGAAAAAACACTTTTTGCACTTGTGATAGTGTTGAAAAACCACTTTTCGCACTTGTGTTAGTGTTGAAAAACCACTTTTCACATTTGTGTTAGTGTTGAAAAACCACTTTTCGCACTTGTGTTGGTGCAGGAAACCACTTTTGCACTTGTATTAGTGTGGAAAAACCTCTTTTTGCACTTGTGATAGTGTTGAAAAACCACTTTTCGCACTTGTGTTAGTGTTGAAAAACCACTTTTCGCACTTGTGTTGGTGCAGGAAACCACTTTTGCACTTGTATTAGTGTGGAAAAAACACTTTTTGCACTTGTGATAGTGTTGAAAAACCACTTTTTGCACTTGCGTTAGTGTTGAAAAACCACTTTTCGCACTTGTGTTGGTGCAGGAAACCACTTTTGCACTTGTATTAGTGTGGAAAAAACACTTTTTGCACTTGTAATAGTGTTGAAAAAACACTTTTTGCACTTGTGTTAGTGTTGAAAAACCACTTTTCGCACTTGTGTTGGTGCAGGAAACCACTTTTGCACTTGTATTAGTGTGGCAAAACCACTTTTCGCACTTGTGTTAGTGTTGAAAAACCACTTTTCGCACTTGTGTTAGTGTTGAAAAACCACTTTTCGCACTTGTGTTGGTGCAGGAAACCACTTTTGCACTTGTGTTGGTGTTGAAAAACCACTTTTCGCACTTGTGTTGGTGCAGGAAACCACTTTTGCACTTGTATTAGTGTGGAAAAAACACTTTTTGCACTTGTGATAGTGTTGAAAAAACACATTTTGCACTTGTGTTAGTGTTGAAAAACCACTTTTTGCACTTGTGTTGGTGCAGGAAACCACTTTTGCACTTGTATTAGTGTGGAAAAAACACTTTTTGCACTTGTGATAGTGTTGAAAAAACACTTTTTGCACTTGTGTTAGTGTTGAAAAACCACTTTTCGCACTTGTGTTAGTGTTGAAAAACCACTTTTCGCACTTGTGTTAGTGTTGAAAAACCACTTTTCGCACTTGTGTTGGTGCAGGAAACCACTTTTGCACTTGTATTAGTGTGGAAAAAACACTTTTTGCACTTGTGATAGTGTTGAAAAACCACTTTTCACACTTGTGTTAGTGTTGAAAAACCACTTTTCGCGCTTGTGTTGGTGCAGGAAACCACTTTTGCACTTGTATTAGTGTGGAAAAAACACTTTTTGCACTTGTGATAGTGTTGAAAAAACACTTTTTGCACTTGTGTTAGTGTTGAAAAACCACTTTTCGCACTTGTGTTTGTGCAGGAAACCACTTTTGCACTTGTATTAGTGTGGAAAAACCACTTTTCGCACTTGTGTTACTGTTGAAAAAACACTTTTTGCACTTTTGATAGTGTTGAAAAAACACTTTTTGCACTTGTGTTAGTGTTGAAAAACCACTTTTTGCACTTGTGTTAGTGTTGAAAAACCACTTTTCGCACTTGTGTTGGTGCAGGAAACCACTTTTGCACTTGTATTAGTGTGGAAAAAACACTTTTTGCACTTGTGATAGTGTTGAAAAAACACTTTTTGCACTTGTGTTAGTGTTGCAAAACCACTTTTCGCACTTGTGTTAGTGTTAAAAAACCACTTTTCGCACTTGTGTCAGTGTTGAAAAAACACTTTTCGCACTTGTGTTGGTGCAGGAAACCACTTTTGCACTTGTATTAGTGTGGAAAAAACACTTTTTGCACTTGTGATAGTGTTGAAAAACCACTTTTCGCACTTGTGTTGGTGCAGGAAACCACTTTTGCACTTGTATTAGTGTGGAAAAAACACTTTTTGCACTTGTGATAGTGTTGAAAAACCACTTTTCGCACTTGTGTTGGTGCAGGAAACCACTTTTGCACTTGTATTAGTGTGGAAAAAACACTTTTTGCACTTGTGATAGTGTTGAAAAAACACTTTTTGCACTTGTGTTAGTGTTGCAAAACCACTTTTCGCACTTGTGTTAGTGTTAAAAAACCACTTTTCGCACTTATGTCAGTGTTGAAAAACCACTTTTCGCACTTGTGTTGGTGCAGGAAACCACTTTTGCACTTGTATTAGTGTGGAAAAAACACTTTTTGCACTTGTGATAGTGTTGAAAAACCACTTTTCGCACTTGTGTTGGTGCAGGAAACCACTTTTGCACTTGTATTAGTGTGGAAAAAACACTTTTTGCACTTGTGATAGTGTTGAAAAACCACATTTCGCACTTGTGTTAGTGTTGAAAAACCACTTTTCGCACTTGTGTTGGTGCAGGAAACCACTTTTGCTCTTGTATTAGTGTGGAAAAAACACTTTTTGCACTTGTGATAGTGTTGAAAAAAGACTTTTTGCACTTGTGTTAGTGTTGAAAAACCACTTTTCGCACTTGTGTTAGTGTTAAAAAACCACTTTTCGCACTTGTGTTAGTGTTGAAAAACCACTTTTCGCACTTGTGTTGGTGCAGGAAACCACTTTTGCACTTGTATTAGTGTGGAAAAAACACTTTTTGTACTTGTGATAGTGTTGAAAAACCACTTTTCGCACTTGTGTTGGTGCAGGAAACCACTTTTGCACTTGTATTAGTGTGGAAAAAACACTTTTTGCACTTGTGATAGTGTTGAAAAACCACTTTTCGCACTTGTGTTAGTGTTGAAAAACCACTTTTCGCACTTGTGTTGGTGCAGGAAACCACTTTTGCTCTTGTATTAGTGTGGAAAAAACACTTTTTGCACTTGTGATAGTGTTGAAAAAACACTTTTTGCACTTGTGTTAGTGTTGAAAAACCACTTTTCGCACTTGTGTTGGTGCAGGAAACCACTTTTGCATTTGTATTAGTGTGGAAAAACCACTTTTCGCACTTGTGTTAGTGTTGAAAAACCACTTTTCGCACTTGTGTTAGTGTTGAAAAACCACTTTTCGCACTTGTGTTGGTGCAGGAAACCACTTTTGCACTTGTATTAGTGTGGAAAAAACACTTTTTGCACTTGTGATAGTGTTGACAAACCACTTTTCGCACTTGTGTTAGTGTTGAAAAACCACTTTTCACAATTGTGTTGGTGCAGGAAACCACTTTTGCACTTGTATTAGTGTGGAAAAAATACTTTTTGCACTTGTGATAGTGTTGAAAACCCACTTTTCGCACTTGTGTTAGTGTTGAAAAACCACTTTTCGCACTTGTGTTGGTGCAGGAAACCACTTTTGCACTTGTCTTAGTGTGGAAAAAACACTTTTTGCACTTGTGATAGTGTTGAAAAACCACTTTTGGCACTTGTGTTGGTGTTGAAAAACCACTTTTCGCACTTGTGTTGGTGCCGGAAACCACTTTTGCACTTGTATTAGTGTGGAAAAAACACTTTTTGCACTTGTGATAGTGTTGAAAAAACACATTTTGCACTTGTGTTAGTGTTGAAAAACCACTTTTCGCACTTGTGTTGGTGCAGGAAACCACTTTTGCTCTTGTATTAGTGTGGAAAAAACACTTTTTGCACTTGTGATAGTGTTGAAAAAACACTTTTTGCACTTGTGTTAGTGTTGAAAAACCACTTTTCGCACTTGTGTTGGTGCAGGAAACCACTTTTGCACTTGTATTAGTGTGGAAAAACCACTTTTCGCACTTGTGTTAGTGTTGAAAAACCACTTTTCACACTTGTGTTCGTGTTGAAAAACCACTTTTCGCACTTGTGTTGGTGCAGGAAACCACTTTTGCACTTGTATTAGTGTGGAAAAAACACTTTTTGCACTTGTGATAGTGTTGACAAACCACTTTTCGCACTTGTGTTAGTGTTGAAAAACCACTTTTCACAATTGTATTGGTACAGGAAACCACTTTTGCACTTGTATTAGTGTGGAAAAAATACTTTTTGCACTTGTGATAGTGTTGAAAACCCACTTTTCGCACTTGTGTTAGTGTTGAAAAACCACTTTTCGCACTTGTGTTGGTGCAGGAAACCACTTTTGCACTTGTCTTAGTGTGGAAAAAACACTTTTTGCACTTGTGATAGTGTTGAAAAACCACTTTTGGCACTTGTGTTGGTGTTGAAAAACCACTTTTCGCACTTGTGTTGGTGCAGGAAACCACTTTTGCACTTGTATTAGTGTGGAAAAAACACTTTTTGCACTTGTTATAGTGTTGAAAAAACACATTTTGCACTTGTGTTAGTGTTGAAAAACCACTTTTCGCACTTGTGTTGGTGCAGGAAACCACTTTTGCACTTGTATTAGTGTGGAAAAAACACTTTTTGCACTTGTGATAGTGTTGAAAAAACACTTTTTGCACTTGTGTTAGTGTTGAAAAACCACTTTTCGCACTTGTGTTTGTGCAGGAAACCACTTTTGCACTTGTATTAGTGTGGAAAAACCACTTTTTCGCACTTGTGTTAGTGTTGAAAAAAACACTTTTTGCACTTGTGATAGTGTTGAAGAACCCACTTTTTCGCACTTGTGTTAGTGTTGAAAAACCACTTTTCGCACTTGTGTTGGTGCAGGAAACCACTTTTGCACTTGTCTTAGTGTGGAAAAAACACTTTTTGCACTTGTGATAGTGTTGAAAAACCACTTTTGGCACTTGTGTTGGTGTTGAAAAACCACTTTTCGCACTTGTGTTGTGCAGGAAACCACTTTTGCACTTGTATTAGTGTGGAAAAAACACTTTTTGCACTTGTTATAGTGTTGAAAAAACACATTTTGCACTTGTGTTAGTGTTGAAAAAACCACTTTTCGCACTTGTGTTGGTGCAGGAAACCACTTTTGCACTTGTATTAGTGTGGAAAAAACACTTTTTGCACTTGTGATAGTGTTGAAAAAACACTTTTTGCACTTGTGTTAGTGTTGAAAAACCACTTTTCGCACTTGTGTTTGTGCAGGAAACCACTTTTGCACTTGTATTAGTGTGGAAAAACCACTTTTCGCACTTGTGTTAGTGTTGAAAAAACACTTTTTGCACTTGTGATAGTGTTGAAAAACCACTTTTGCACTTCTGTTAGTGTTGAAAAACCACTTTTCGCACTTGTGTTGGTGCAGGAAACCACTTTTGCACTTTGTATTAGTGTGGAAAAAACACTTTTTGCACTTGTGATAGTGTTGAAAAAACACTTTTTGCACTTGTGTTAGTGTTGCAAAAACCACTTTTCGCACTTGTGTTATTGTTAAAAAACCACTTTTCGCACTTGTGTCAGTGTTGAAAAACCACTTTTCGCACTTGTGTTGGTGCAGGAAACCACTTTTGCACTTGTATTAGTGTGGAAAAAACACTTTTTGCACTTGTGATAGTGTTGAAAAACCACTTTTCGCACTTGTGTTGGTGCAGGAAACCACTTTTGCACTTGTATTAGTGTGGAAAAAACACTTTTTGCACTTGTGATAGTGTTGAAAAACCACTTTTCGCACTTGTGTTGGTGCAGGAAACCACTTTTGCACTTGTATTAGTGTGGAAAAAACACTTTTTGCACTTGTGATAGTGTTGAAAAAACACTTTTTGCACTTGTGTTAGTGTTGCAAAACCACTTTTCGCACTTGTGTTAGTGTTAAAAAACCACTTTTCGCACTTGTGTCAGTGTTGAAAAACCACTTTTCGCACTTGTGTTGGTGCAGGAAACCACTTTTGCACTTGTATTAGTGTGGAAAAAACACTTTTTGCACTTGTGATAGTGTTGAAAAACCACTTTTCGCACTTGTGTTGGTGCAGGAAACCACTTTTGCACTTGTATTAGTGTGGAAAAAAACACTTTTTGCACTTGTGATAGTGTTGAAAAACCACATTTCGCACTTGTGTTAGTGTTGAAAAACCACTTTTCGCACTTGTGTTGGTGCAGGAAACCACTTTTGCTCTTGTATTAGTGTGGAAAAAACACTTTTTGCACTTGTGATAGTGTTGAAAAAAGACTTTTTGCACTTGTGTTAGTGTTGAAAAACCACTTTTCGCACTTGTGTTAGTGTTAAAAAACCACTTTTCGCACTTGTGTTAGTGTTGAAAAACCACTTTTCGCACTTGTGTTGGTGCAGGAAACCACTTTTGCACTTGTATTAGTGTGGAAAAAACACTTTTTGTACTTGTGATAGTGTTGAAAAACCACTTTTCGCACTTGTGTTGGTGCAGGAAACCACTTTTGCACTTGTATTAGTGTGGAAAAAACACTTTTTGCACTTGTGATAGTGTTGAAAAACCACTTTTCGCACTTGTGTTAGTGTTGAAAAACCACTTTTCACACTTGTGTTGGTGCAGGAAACCACTTTTGCTCTTGTATTAGTGTGGAAAAAACACTTTTTGCACTTGTGATAGTGTTGAAAAAACACTTTTTGCACTTGTGTTAGTGTTGAAAAACCACTTTTCGCACTTGTGTTAGTGTTGAAAAACCACTTTTCGCACTTGTGTTGGTGCAGGAAACCACTTTTGCACTTGTATTAGTGTGGAAAAAACACTTTTTGCACTTGTGATAGTGTTGACAAACCACTTTTCGCACTTGTGTTAGTGTTGAAAAACCACTTTTCACAATTGTGTTGGTGCAGGAAACCACTTTTGCACTTGTATTAGTGTGGAAAAAATACTTTTTGCACTTGTGATAGTGTTGAAAACCCACTTTTCGCACTTGTGTTAGTGTTGAAAAACCACTTTTCGCACTTGTGTTGGTGCAGGAAACCACTTTTGCACTTGTCTTAGTGTGGAAAAAACACTTTTTGCACTTGTGGTAGTGTTGAAAAACCACTTTTGGCACTTGTGTTGGTGTTGAAAAACCACTTTTCGCACTTGTGTTGGTGCCGGAAACCACTTTTGCACTTGTATTAGTGTGGAAAAAACACTTTTTGCACTTGTGATAGTGTTGAAAAAACACATTTTGCACTTGTGTTAGTGTTGAAAAACCACTTTTCGCACTTGTGTTGTTGCAGGAAACCACTTTTGCTCTTGTATTAGTGTGGAAAAAACACTTTTTGCACTTGTGATAGTGTTGAAAAAACACTTTTTGCACTTGTGTTAGTGTTGAAAAACCACTTTTCGCACTTGTGTTGGTGCAGGAAACCACTTTTGCACTTGTATTAGTGTGGAAAAACCACTTTTCGCACTTGTGTTAGTGTTGAAAAACCACTTTTCACACTTGTGTTAGTGTTGAAAAACCACTTTTCGCACTTGTGTTGGTGCAGGAAACCACTTTTGCACTTGTATTAGTGTGGAAAAACACACTTTTTGCACTTGTGATAGTGTTGACAAACCACTTTTCGCACTTGTGTTAGTGTTGAAAAACCACTTTTCACAATTGTGTAGGTACAGGAAACCACTTTTGCACTTGTATTAGTGTGGAAAAAATACTTTTTGCACTTGTGATAGTGTTGAAAACCCACTTTTCGCACTTGTGTTAGTGTTGAAAAACCACTTTTCGCACTTGTGTTGGTGCAGGAAACCACTTTTGCACTTGTCTTAGTGTGGAAAAAACACTTTTTGCACTTGTGATAGTGTTGAAAAACCACTTTTGGCACTTGTGTTGGTGTTGAAAAACCACTTTTCGCACTTGTGTTGGTGCAGGAAACCACTTTTGCACTTGTATTAGTGTGGAAAAAACACTTTTTGCACTTGTTATAGTGTTGAAAAAACACATTTTGCACTTGTGTTAGTGTTGAAAAACCACTTTTCGCACTTGTGTTGGTGCAGGAAACCACTTTTGCACTTGTATTAGTGTGGAAAAAACACTTTTTGCACTTGTTATAGTGTTGAAAAAACACATTTTGCACTTGTGTTAGTGTTGAAAAACCACTTTTCGCACTTGTGTTGGTGCAGGAAACCACTTTTGCACTTGTATTAGTGTGGAAAAAACACTTTTTGCACTTGTGATAGTGTTGAAAAACCACTTTTCGCACTTGTGTTAGTGTTGAAAAACCACTTTTCGCACTTGTGCTGGTGCAGGAAACCACTTTTGCACTTGTGTTGGTGCAGGAAACCACTTTTGCACTTGTATTAGTGTGGAAAAAAACACTTTTTGCACTTGTGATAGTGTTGAAAAAACACTTTTTGCACTTGTGTTAGTGTTGAAAAACCACTTTTCGCACTTGTGTTAGTGTTGAAAAACCACTTTTCGCACTTGTGTTTGTGCAGGAAACCACTTTTGCACTTGTATTAGTGTGGAAAAACCACTTTTCGCACTTGTGTTAGTGTTGAAAAAACACTTTTTGCACTTGTGATAGTGTTGAAAAAACACTTTTTGCACTTGTGTTAGTGTTGAAAAACCACTTTTCGCACTGGTGTTGGTGCAGGAAACCACTTTTGCACTTGTATTAGTGTGGAAAAAACACTTTTTGCACTTGTGATAGTGTTGAAAAAACACTTTTTGCACTTGTGTTAGTGTTGAAAAACCACTTTTCGCACTTGTGTTTGTGCAGGAAACCACTTTTGCACTTGTATTAGTGTGGAAAAACCACTTTTCGCACTTGTGTTAGTGTTGAAAAACCACTTTTCGCACTTGTGTTGGTGCAGGAAACCACTTTTGCACTTGTATTAGTGTGGAAAAAACACTTTTTGCACTTGTGATAGTGTTGAAAAAACACTTTTTGCACTTGTGTTAGTGTTGCAAAACCACTTTTCGCACTTGTGTTAGTGTTAAAAAACCACTTTTCGCACTTGTGTTAGTGTTGAAAAACCACTTTTCGCACTTGTGTTGGTGCAGGAAACCACTTTTGCACTTGTATTAGTGTGGAAAAAACACTTTTTGCCCTTGTGATAGTGTTGAAAAACCACTTTTCGCACTTGTGTTGGTGCAGGAAACCACTTTTGCACTTGTATTAGTGTGGAAAAAACACTTTTTGCACTTGTGATAGTGTTGAAAAACCACTTTTTGCACTTGTGTTAGTGTTGAAAAACCACTTTTCGCACTTGTGTTGGTGCAGGAAACCACTTTTGCACTTGTATTAGTGTGGAAAAAACACTTTTTGCACTTGTGATAGTGTTGAAAAAACACTTTTTGCACTTGTGTTAGTGTTGCAAAACCACTTTTCGCACTTGTGTTAGTGTTAAAAAACCACTTTTCGCACTTGTGTCAGTGTTGAAAAACCACTTTTCGCACTTGTGTTGGTGCAGGAAACCACTTTTGCACTTGTATTAGTGTGGAAAAAACACTTTTTGCACTTGTGATAGTGTTGAAAAACCACTTTTCGCACTTGTGTTGGTGCAGGAAACCACTTTTGCACTTGTATTAGTGTGGAAAAAACACTTTTTGCACTTGTGATAGTGTTGAAAAACCACTTTTCGCACTTGTGTTGGTGCAGGAAACCACTTTTGCACTTGTATTAGTGTGGAAAAAACACTTTTTGCACTTGTGATAGTGTTGAAAAAACACTTTTTGCACTTGTGTTAGTGTTGCAAAACCACTTTTCGCACTTGTGTTAGTGTTAAAAAACCACTTTTCGCACTTGTGTCAGTGTTGAAAAACCACTTTTCGCACTTGTGTTGGTGCAGGAAACCACTTTTGCACTTGTATTAGTGTGGAAAAAACACTTTTTGCACTTGTGATAGTGTTGAAAAACCACTTTTCGCACTTGTGTTGGTGCAGGAAACCACTTTTGCACTTGTATTAGTGTGGAAAAAACACTTTTTGCACTTGTGATAGTGTTGAAAAACCACATTTCGCACTTGTGTTAGTGTTGAAAAACCACTTTTCGCACTTGTGTTGGTGCAGGAAACCACTTTTGCTCTTGTTTTAGTGTGGAAAAAACACTTTTTGCACTTGTGATAGTGTTGAAAAAAGACTTTTTGCACTTGTGTTAGTGTTGAAAAACCACTTTTCGCACTTGTGTTAGTGTTAAAAAACCACTTTTCGCACTTGTGTTAGTGTTGAAAAACCACTTTTCGCACTTGTGTTGGTGCAGGAAACCACTTTTGCACTTGTATTAGTGTGGAAAAAACACTTTTTGTACTTGTGATAGTGTTGAAAAACCACTTTTCGCACTTGTGTTGGTGCAGGAAACCACTTTTGCACTTGTATTAGTGTGGAAAAAACACTTTTTGCACTTGTGATAGTGTTGAAAAACCACTTTTCGCACTTGTGTTAGTGTTGAAAAACCACTTTTCGCACTTGTGTTGGTGCAGGAAACCACTTTTGCTCTTGTATTAGTGTGGAAAAAACACTTTTTGCACTTGTGATAGTGTTGAAAAAACACTTTTTGCACTTGTTTAGTGTTGAAAAACCACTTTTCGCACTTGTGTTAGTGTTGAAAAACCACTTTTCGCACTTGTGTTGGTGCAGGAAACCACTTTTGCACTTGTATTAGTGTGGAAAAAACACTTTTTGCACTTGTGATAGTGTTGACAAACCACTTTTCGCACTTGTGTTAGTGTTGAAAAACCACTTTTCACAATTGTGTTGGTGCAGGAAACCACTTTTGCACTTGTATTAGTGTGGAAAAAATACTTTTTGCACGTGTGATAGTGTTGAAAACCCACTTTTCGCACTTGTGTTAGTGTTGAAAAACCACTTTTCGCACTTGTGTTGGTGCAGGAAACCACTTTTGCACTTGTCTTAGTGTGGAAAAAACACTTTTTGCACTTGTGGTAGTGTTGAAAAACCACTTTTGGCACTTGTGTTGGTGTTGAAAAACCACTTTTCGCACTTGTGTTGGTGCCGGAAACCACTTTTGCACTTGTATTAGTGTGGAAAAAACACTTTTTGCACTTGTGATAGTGTTGAAAAAACACATTTTGCACTTGTGTTAGTGTTGAAAAACCACTTTTCGCACTTGTGTTGGTGCAGGAAACCACTTTTGCTCTTGTATTAGTGTGGAAAAAACACTTTTTGCACTTGTGATAGTGTTGAAAAAACACTTTTTGCACTTGTGTTAGTGTTGAAAAACCACTTTTCGCACTTGTGTTGGTGCAGGAAACCACTTTTGCACTTGTATTAGTGTGGAAAAACCACTTTTCGCACTTGTGTTAGTGTTGAAAAACCACTTTTCACACTTGTGTTAGTGTTGAAAAACCACTTTTCGCACTTGTGTTGGTGCAGGAAACCACTTTTGCACTTGTATTAGTGTGGAAAAAACACTTTTTGCACTTGTGATAGTATTGACAAACCACTTTTCGCACTTGTGTTAGTGTTGAAAAACCACTTTTCACAATTGTGTAGGTATAGGAAACCACTTTTGCACTTGTATTAGTGTGGAAAAAATACTTTTTGCACTTGTGATAGTGTTGAAAACCCACTTTTCGCACTTGTGTTAGTGTTGAAAAACCACTTTTCGCACTTGTGTTGGTGCAGGAAACCACTTTTGCACTTGTCTTAGTGTGGAAAAAACACTTTTTGCACTTGTGATAGTGTTGAAAAACCACTTTTGGCACTTGTGTTGGTGTTGAAAAACCACTTTTCGCACTTGTGTTGGTGCAGGAAACCACTTTTGCACTTGTATTAGTGTGGAAAAAACACTTTTTGCACTTGTTATAGTGTTGAAAAAACACATTTTGCACTTGTGTTAGTGTTGAAAAACCACTTTTCGCACTTGTGTTGGTGCAGGAAACCACTTTTGCACTTGTATTAGTGTGGAAAAAACACTTTTTGCACTTGTTATAGTGTTGAAAAAACACATTTTGCACTTGTGTTAGTGTTGAAAAACCACTTTTCGCACTTGTGTTGGTGCAGGAAACCACTTTTGCACTTGTATTAGTGTGGAAAAAACACTTTTTGCACTTGTGATAGTGTTGAAAAACCACTTTTCGCACTTGTGTTAGTGTTGAAAAACCACTTTTCGCACTGGTGTTGGTGCAGGAAACCACTTTTGCACTTGTGTTGGTGCAGGAAACCACTTTTGCACTTGTATTAGTGTGGAAAAAAACACTTTTTGCACTTGTGATAGTGTTGAAAAAACACTTTTTGCACTTGTGTTAGTGTTGAAAAACCACTTTTCGCACTTGTGTTAGTGTTGAAAAACCACTTTTCACACTTGTGTTTGTGCAGGAAACCACTTTTGCACTTGTATTAGTGTGGAAAAACCACTTTTCGCACTTGTGTTAGTGTTGAAAAAACACTTTTTGCACTTGTGATAGTGTTGAAAAAACACTTTTTGCACTTGTGTTAGTGTTGAAAAACCACTTTTCGCACTGGTGTTGGTGCAGGAAACCACTTTTGCACTTGTATTAGTGTGGAAAAAACACTTTTTGCACTTGTGATAGTGTTGAAAAAACACTTTTTGCACTTGTGTTAGTGTTGAAAAACCACTTTTCGCACTTGTGTTTGTGCAGGAAACCACTTTTGCACTTGTATTAGTGTGGAAAAACCACTTTTCGCACTTGTGTTAGTGTTGAAAAACCACTTTTCGCACTTGTGTTGGTGCAGGAAACCACTTTTGCACTTGTATTAGTGTGGAAAAAACACTTTTTGCACTTGTGATAGTGTTGAAAAAACACTTTTTGCACTTGTGTTAGTGTTGCAAAACCACTTTTCGCACTTGTGTTAGTGTTAAAAAACCACTTTTCGCACTTGTGTTAGTGTTGAAAAACCACTTTTCGCACTTGTGTTGGTGCAGGAAACCACTTTTGCACTTGTATTAGTGTGGAAAAAACACTTTTTGCCCTTGTGATAGTGTTGAAAAACCACTTTTCGCACTTGTGTTGGTGCAGGAAACCACTTTTGCACTTGTATTAGTGTGGAAAAAACACTTTTTGCACTTGTGATAGTGTTGAAAAACCACTTTTCGCACTTGTGTTAGTGTTGAAAAACCACTTTTCGCACTTGTGTTGGTGCAGGAAACCACTTTTGCTCTTGTATTAGTGTGGAAAAAACACTTTTTGCACTTGTGATAGTGTTGAAAAAACACTTTTTGCACTTGTGTTAGTGTTGAAAAACCACTTTTCGCACTTGTGTTAGTGTTGAAAAACCACTTTTCGCACTTGTGTTAGTGTTGAAAAACCACTTTTCGCACTTGTGTTGGTGCAGGAAACCACTTTTGCACTTGTATTAGTGTGGAAAAAACACTTTTTGCACTTGTGATAGTGTTGAAAAACCACTTTTCGCACTTGTGTTGGTGCAGGAAACCACTTTTGCACTTGTATTAGTGTGGAAAAAACACTTTTTGCACTTGTGATAGTGTTGAAAAACCACTTTTCGCACTTGTGTTAGTGTTGAAAAAACACTTTTCGCACTTGTGTTGGTGCAGGAAACCACTTTTGCTCTTGTATTAGTGTGAAAAAAACACTTTTTGCACTTGTGATAGTGTTGAAAAAATACTTTTTGCACTTGTGTTAGTGTTGAAAAACCACTTTTCGCACTTGTGTTGGTGCAGGAAACCACTTTTGCACTTGTATTAGTGTGGCAAAACCACTTTTCGCACTTGTGTTAGTGTTGAAAAACCACTTTTCGCACTTGTGTTAGTGTTGAAAAACCACTTTTCGCACTTGTGTTGGTGCAGGAAACCACTTTTGCACTTGTATTAGTGTTGAAAAAACACTTTTTGCACTTGTGATAGTGTTGACAAACCACTTTTCGCACTTGTGTTAGTGTTGAAAAACCACTTTTCGCAATTGTGTTGGTGCAGGAAACCACTTTTGCACTTGTCTTAGTGTGGAAAAAACACTTTTTGCACTTGTGATAGTGTTGAAAACCCACTTTTCGCACTTGTGTTAGTGTTGAAAAACCACTTTTCGCACTTGTGTTGGTGCAGGAAACCACTTTTGCACTTGTCTTAGTGTGGAAAAAACACTTTTTGCACTTGTGATAGTGTTGAAAAACCACTTTTGGCACTTGTGTTGGTGTTGAAAAACCACTTTTCGCACTTGTGTTGGTGCAGGAAACCACTTTTGCTCTTGTATTAGTGTGGAAAAAATACTTTTTGCACTTGTGATAGTGTTGAAAACCCACTTTTCGCACTTGTGTTAGTGTTGAAAAACCACTTTTCGCACTTGTGTTGGTGCAGGAAACCACTTTTGCACTTGTCTTAGTGTGGAAAAAACACTTTTTGCACTTGTGATAGTGTTGAAAAACCACTTTTGGCACTTGTGTTGGTGTTGAAAAACCACTTTTCGCACTTGTGTTGGTGCAGGAAACCACTTTTGCACTTGTATTAGTGTGGAAAAAACACTTTTTGCACTTGTGTTAGTGTTGAAAAACCACTTTTCGCACTTGTGTTGGTGCAGGAAACCACTTTTGCATTTGTATTAGTGTTGAAAAAACACTTTTCGCACTTGTGTTAGTGTTGAAAAACCACTTTTCGCACTTGTGTTGGTGCAGGAAACCACTTTTGCACTTGTGTTGGTGTTGAAAAACCACTTTTCGCACTTGTGTTGGTGCAGGAAACCACTTTTGCACTTGTATTAGTGTGGAAAAAACACTTTTTGCACTTGTGATAGTGTTGAAAAACCACTTTTGGCACTTGTGTTGGTGTTGAAAAACCACTTTTCGCACTTGTGTTGGTGCAGGAAACCACTTTTGCACTTTTATTAGTGTGGAAAAAACACTTTTTGCACTTGTTATAGTGTTGAAAAAACACATTTTGCACTTGTGTTAGTGTTGAAAAACCACTTTTCGCACTTGTGTTGGTGCAGGAAACCACTTTTGCACTTGTATTAGTGTGGAAAAAACACTTTTTGCACTTGTGATAGTGTTGAAAAACCACTTTTCGCACTTGTGTTAGTGTTGAAAAACCACTTTTCGCACTTGTGCTGGTGCAGGAAACCACTTTTGCACTTGTGTTGGTGCAGGAAACCACTTTTGCACTTGTATTAGTGTGGAAAAAAACACTTGTTGCACTTGTGATAGTGTTGAAAAAACACTTTTTGCACTTGTGTTAGTGTTGAAAAACCACTTTTCGCACTTGTGTTAGTGTTGAAAACCCACTTTTCGCACTTGTGTTTGTGCAGGAAACCACTTTTGCCCTTGTATTAGTGTGGAAAAAAACACTTTTTGCACTTGTGATAGTGTTGAAAAAACACTTTTTGCACTTGTGTTAGTGTTGAAAAACCACTTTTCGCACTTGTGTTGGTGCAGGAAACCACTTTTGCATTTGTATTAGTGTTGAAAAAACACTTTTCGCACTTGTGTTAGTGTTGAAAAACCACTTTTCGCACTTGTGTTGGTGCAGGAAACCACTTTTGCACTTGTGTTGGTGTTGAAAAACCACTTTTCGCACATGTGTTGGTGCAGGAAACCACTTTTGCACTTGTCTTAGTGTGGAAAAAACACTTTTTGCACTTGTGATAGTGTTGAAAAAACACATTTTGCACTTGTGTTAGTGTTGAAAAACCACTTTTCGCACTTGTGTTGGTGCAGGAAACCACTTTTGCATTTGTATTAGTGTTGAAAAAACACTTTTCGCACTTGTGTTAGTGTTGAAAAACCACTTTTCGCACTTGTGTTGGTGCAGGAAACCACTTTTGGCACTTGTGTTGGTGTTGAAAAACCACTTTTCGCACTTGTGTTGGTGCAGGAAACCACTTTTGCACTTGTATTAGTGTGGAAAAAACACTTTTTGCACTTGTTATAGTGTTGAAAAAACACATTTTGCACTTGTGTTAGTGTTGAAAAACCACTTTTCGCACTTGTGTTGGTGCAGGAAACCACTTTTGCACTTGTATTAGTGTGGAAAAAACACTTTTTGCACTTGTGATAGTGTTGAAAAACCACTTTTCGCACTTGTGTTAGTGTTGAAAAACCACTTTTCGCACTTGTGCTGGTGCAGGAAACCACTTTTGCACTTGTGTTGGTGCAGGAAACCACTTTTGCACTTGTATTAGTGTGGAAAAAAACACTTTTTGCACTTGTGATAGTGTTGAAAAAACACTTTTTGCACTTGTGTTAGTGTTGAAAAACCACTTTTCGCACTTGTGTTAGTGTTGAAAAACCACTTTTCGCACTTGTGTTTGTGCAGGAAACCACTTTTGCACTTGTATTAGTGTGGAAAAACCACTTTTCGCACTTGTGTTAGTGTTGAAAAAACACTTTTTGCACTTGTGTTAGTGTTGAAAAACCACTTTTTGCACTTGTGTTAGTGTTGAAAAACCACTTTTCGCACTTGTGTTGGTGCAGGAAACCACTTTTGCACTTGTATTAGTGTGGAAAAAACACTTTTTGCACTTGTGATAGTGTTGAAAAAACACTTTTTGCACTTGTGTTAGTGTTGCAAAACCACTTTTCGCACTTGTGTTAGTGTTAAAAAACCACTTTTCGCACTTGTGTCAGTGTTGAAAAACCACTTTTCGCACTTGTGTTGGTGCAGGAAACCACTTTTGCACTTGTATTAGTGTGGAAAAAACACTTTTTGCACTTGTGATAGTGTTGAAAAACCACTTTTCGCACTTGTGTTGGTGCAGGAAACCACTTTTGCACTTGTATTAGTGTGGAAAAAACACTTTTTGCACTTGTGATAGTGTTGAAAAACCACTTTTCGCACTTGTGTTGGTGCAGGAAACCACTTTTGCACTTGTATTAGTGTGGAAAAAACACTTTTTGCACTTGTGATAGTGTTGAAAAAACACTTTTTGCACTTGTGTTAGTGTTGCAAAACCACTTTTCGCACTTGTGTTAGTGTTAAAAAACCACTTTTCGCACTTGTGTCAGTGTTGAAAAACCACTTTTCGCACTTGTGTTGGTGCAGGAAACCACTTTTGCACTTGTATTAGTGTGGAAAAAACACTTTTTGCACTTGTGATAGTGTTGAAAAACCACTTTTCGCACTTGTGTTGGTGCAGGAAACCACTTTTGCACTTGTATTAGTGTGGAAAAAACACTTTTTGCACTTGTGATAGTGTTGAAAAACCACATTTCGCACTTGTGTTAGTGTTGAAAAACCACTTTTCGCACTTGTGTTGGTGCAGGAAACCACTTTTGCTCTTGTATTAGTGTGGAAAAAACACTTTTTGCACTTGTGATAGTGTTGAAAAAAGACTTTTTGCACTTGTGTTAGTGTTGAAAAACCACTTTTCGCACTTGTGTTAGTGTTAAAAAACCACTTTTCGCACTTGTGTTAGTGTTGAAAAACCACTTTTCGCACTTGTGTTGGTGCAGGAAACCACTTTTGCACTTGTATTAGTGTGGAAAAAACACTTTTTGTACTTGTGATAGTGTTGAAAAACCACTTTTCGCACTTGTGTTGGTGCAGGAAACCACTTTTGCACTTGTATTAGTGTGGAAAAAACACTTTTTGCACTTGTGATAGTGTTGAAAAACCACTTTTCGCACTTGTGTTAGTGTTGAAAAACCACTTTTCGCACTTGTGTTGGTGCAGGAAACCACTTTTGCTCTTGTATTAGTGTGGAAAAAACACTTTTTGCACTTGTGATAGTGTTGAAAAAACACTTTTTGCACTTGTGTTAGTGTTGAAAAACCACTTTTCGCACTTGTGTTAGTGTTGAAAAACCACTTTTCGCACTTGTGTTGGTGCAGGAAACCACTTTTGCACTTGTATTAGTGTGGAAAAAACACTTTTTGCACTTGTGATAGTGTTGACAAACCACTTTTCGCACTTGTGTTAGTGTTGAAAAACCACTTTTCACAATTGTGTTGGTGCAGGAAACCACTTTTGCACTTGTATTAGTGTGGAAAAAATACTTTTTGCACGTGTGATAGTGTTGAAAACCCACTTTTCGCACTTGTGTTAGTGTTGAAAAACCACTTTTCGCACTTGTGTTGGTGCAGGAAACCACTTTTGCACTTGTCTTAGTGTGGAAAAAACACTTTTTGCACTTGTGGTAGTGTTGAAAAACCACTTTTGGCACTTGTGTTGGTGTTGAAAAACCACTTTTCGCACTTGTGTTGGTGCCGGAAACCACTTTTGCACTTGTATTAGTGTGGAAAAAACACTTTTTGCACTTGTGATAGTGTTGAAAAAACACATTTTGCACTTGTGTTAGTGTTGAAAAACCACTTTTCGCACTTGTGTTGGTGCAGGAAACCACTTTTGCTCTTGTATTAGTGTGGAAAAAACACTTTTTGCACTTGTGATAGTGTTGAAAAAACACTTTTTGCACTTGTGTTAGTGTTGAAAAACCACTTTTCGCACTTGTGTTGGTGCAGGAAACCACTTTTGCACTTGTATTAGTGTGGAAAAACCACTTTTCGCACTTGTGTTAGTGTTGAAAAACCACTTTTCACACTTGTGTTAGTGTTGAAAAACCACTTTTCGCACTTGTGTTGGTGCAGGAAACCACTTTTGCACTTGTATTAGTGTGGAAAAAACACTTTTTGCACTTGTGATAGTATTGACAAACCACTTTTCACACTTGTGTTAGTGTTGAAAAACCACTTTTCGCACTTGTGTTGGTGCAGGAAACCACTTTTGCACTTGTATTAGTGTGGAAAAAACACTTTTTGCACTTGTGATAGTGTTGACAAACCACTTTTCGCACTTGTGTTAGTGTTGAAAAACCACTTTTCACAATTGTGTAGGTACAGGAAACCACTTTTGCACTTGTATTAGTGTGGAAAAAATACTTTTTGCACTTGTGATAGTGTTGAATACCCACTTTTCGCACTTGTGTTAGTGTTGAAAAACCACTTTTCGCACTTGTGTTGGTGCAGGAAACCACTTTTGCACTTGTCTTAGTGTGGAAAAAACACTTTTTGCACTTGTGATAGTGTTGAAAAACCACTTTTGGCACTTGTGTTGGTGTTGAAAAACCACTTTTCGCACTTGTGTTGGTGCAGGAAACCACTTTTGCACTTGTATTAGTGTGGAAAAAACACTTTTTGCACTTGTTATAGTGTTGAAAAAACACATTTTGCACTTGTGTTAGTGTTGAAAAACCACTTTTCGCACTTGTGTTGGTGCAGGAAACCACTTTTGCACTTGTATTAGTGTGGAAAAAACACTTTTTGCACTTGTTATAGTGTTGAAAAAACACATTTTGCACTTGTGTTAGTGTTGAAAAACCACTTTTCGCACTTGTGTTGGTGCAGGAAACCACTTTTGCACTTGTATTAGTGTGGAAAAAACACTTTTTGCACTTGTGATAGTGTTGAAAAACCACTTTTCGCACTTGTGTTAGTGTTGAAAAACCACTTTTCGCACTTGTGCTGGTGCAGGAAACCACTTTTGCACTTGTGTTGGTGCAGGAAACCACTTTTGCACTTGTATTAGTGTGGAAAAAAACACTTTTTGCACTTGTGATAGTGTTGAAAAAACACTTTTTGCACTTGTGTTAGTGTTGAAAAACCACTTTTCGCACTTGTGTTAGTGTTGAAAAACCACTTTTCGCACTTGTGTTTGTGCAGGAAACCACTTTTGCACTTGTATTAGTGTGGAAAAACCACTTTTCGCACTTGTGTTAGTGTTGAAAAAACACTTTTTGCACTTGTGATAGTGTTGAAAAAACACTTTTTGCACTTGTGTTAGTGTTGAAAAACCACTTTTCGCACTGGTGTTGGTGCAGGAAACCACTTTTGCACTTGTATTAGTGTGGAAAAAACACTTTTTGCACTTGTGATAGTGTTGAAAAAACACTTTTTGCACTTGTGTTAGTGTTGAAAAACCACTTTTCGCACTTGTGTTTGTGCAGGAAACCACTTTTGCACTTGTATTAGTGTGGAAAAACCACTTTTCGCACTTGTGTTAGTGTTGAAAAACCACTTTTCGCACTTGTGTTGGTGCAGGAAACCACTTTTGCACTTGTATTAGTGTGGAAAAAACACTTTTTGCACTTGTGATAGTGTTGAAAAAACACTTTTTGCACTTGTGTTAGTGTTGCAAAACCACTTTTCGCACTTGTGTTAGTGTTAAAAAACCACTTTTCGCACTTGTGTTAGTGTTGAAAAACCACTTTTCGCACTTGTGTTGGTGCAGGAAACCACTTTTGCACTTGTATTAGTGTGGAAAAAACACTTTTTGCCCTTGTGATAGTGTTGAAAAACCACTTTTCGCACTTGTGTTGGTGCAGGAAACCACTTTTGCACTTGTATTAGTGTGGAAAAAACACTTTTTGCACTTGTGATAGTGTTGAAAAACCACTTTTTGCACTTGTGTTAGTGTTGAAAAACCACTTTTCGCACTTGTGTTGGTGCAGGAAACCACTTTTGCACTTGTATTAGTGTGGAAAAAACACTTTTTGCACTTGTGATAGTGTTGAAAAAACACTTTTTGCACTTGTGTTAGTGTTGCAAAACCACTTTTCGCACTTGTGTTAGTGTTAAAAAACCACTTTTCGCACTTGTGTCAGTGTTGAAAAACCACTTTTCGCACTTGTGTTGGTGCAGGAAACCACTTTTGCACTTGTATTAGTGTGGAAAAAACACTTTTTGCACTTGTGATAGTGTTGAAAAACCACTTTTCGCACTTGTGTTGGTGCAGGAAACCACTTTTGCACTTGTATTAGTGTGGAAAAAACACTTTTTGCACTTGTGATAGTGTTGAAAAACCACTTTTCGCACTTGTGTTGGTGCAGGAAACCACTTTTGCACTTGTATTAGTGTGGAAAAAACACTTTTTGCACTTGTGATAGTGTTGAAAAAACACTTTTTGCACTTGTGTTAGTGTTGCAAAACCACTTTTCGCACTTGTGTTAGTGTTAAAAAACCACTTTTCGCACTTGTGTCAGTGTTGAAAAACCACTTTTCGCACTTGTGTTGGTGCAGGAAACCACTTTTGCACTTGTATTAGTGTGGAAAAAACACTTTTTGCACTTGTGATAGTGTTGAAAAACCACTTTTCGCACTTGTGTTGGTGCAGGAAACCACTTTTGCACTTGTATTAGTGTGGAAAAAACACTTTTTGCACTTGTGATAGTGTTGAAAAACCACATTTCGCACTTGTGTTAGTGTTGAAAAACCACTTTTCGCACTTGTGTTGGTGCAGGAAACCACTTTTGCTCTTGTATTAGTGTGGAAAAAACACTTTTTGCACTTGTGATAGTGTTGAAAAAAGCCTTTTTGCACTTGTGTTAGTGTTGAAAAACCACTTTTCGCACTTGTGTTAGTGTTAAAAAACCACTTTTCGCACTTGTGTTAGTGTTGAAAAACCACTTTTCGCACTTGTGTTGGTGCAGGAAACCACTTTTGCACTTGTATTAGTGTGGAAAAAACACTTTTTGTACTTGTGATAGTGTTGAAAAACCACTTTTCGCACTTGTGTTGGTGCAGGAAACCACTTTTGCACTTGTATTAGTGTGGAAAAAACACTTTTTGCACTTGTGATAGTGTTGAAAAACCACTTTTCGCACTTGTGTTAGTGTTGAAAAACCACTTTTCGCACTTGTGTTGGTGCAGGAAACCACTTTTGCTCTTGTATTAGTGTGGAAAAAACACTTTTTGCACTTGTGATAGTGTTGAAAAAACACTTTTTGCACTTGTTTAGTGTTGAAAAACCACTTTTCGCACTTGTGTTAGTGTTGAAAAACCACTTTTCGCACTTGTGTTGGTGCAGGAAACCACTTTTGCACTTGTATTAGTGTGGAAAAAACACTTTTTGCACTTGTGATAGTGTTGACAAACCACTTTTCGCACTTGTGTTAGTGTTGAAAAACCACTTTTCACAATTGTGTTGGTGCAGGAAACCACTTTTGCACTTGTATTAGTGTGGAAAAAATACTTTTTGCACGTGTGATAGTGTTGAAAACCCACTTTTCGCACTTGTGTTAGTGTTGAAAAACCACTTTTCGCACTTGTGTTGGTGCAGGAAACCACTTTTGCACTTGTCTTAGTGTGGAAAAAACACTTTTTGCACTTGTGGTAGTGTTGAAAAACCACTTTTGGCACTTGTGTTGGTGTTGAAAAACCACTTTTCGCACTTGTGTTGGTGCCGGAAACCACTTTTGCACTTGTATTAGTGTGGAAAAAACACTTTTTGCACTTGTGATAGTGTTGAAAAAACACATTTTGCACTTGTGTTAGTGTTGAAAAACCACTTTTCGCACTTGTGTTGGTGCAGGAAACCACTTTTGCTCTTGTATTAGTGTGGAAAAAACACTTTTTGCACTTGTGATAGTGTTGAAAAAACACTTTTTGCACTTGTGTTAGTGTTGAAAAACCACTTTTCGCACTTGTGTTGGTGCAGGAAACCACTTTTGCACTTGTATTAGTGTGGAAAAACCACTTTTCGCACTTGTGTTAGTGTTGAAAAACCACTTTTCACACTTGTGTTAGTGTTGAAAAACCACTTTTCGCACTTGTGTTGGTGCAGGAAACCACTTTTGCACTTGTATTAGTGTGGAAAAAACACTTTTTGCACTTGTGATAGTATTGACAAACCACTTTTCGCACTTGTGTTAGTGTTGAAAAACCACTTTTCACAATTGTGTAGGTATAGGAAACCACTTTTGCACTTGTATTAGTGTGGAAAAAATACTTTTTGCACTTGTGATAGTGTTGAAAACCCACTTTTCGCACTTGTGTTAGTGTTGAAAAACCACTTTTCGCACTTGTGTTGGTGCAGGAAACCACTTTTGCACTTGTCTTAGTGTGGAAAAAACACTTTTTGCACTTGTGATAGTGTTGAAAAACCACTTTTGGCACTTGTGTTGGTGTTGAAAAACCACTTTTCGCACTTGTGTTGGTGCAGGAAACCACTTTTGCACTTGTATTAGTGTGGAAAAAACACTTTTTGCACTTGTTATAGTGTTGAAAAAACACATTTTGCACTTGTGTTAGTGTTGAAAAACCACTTTTCGCACTTGTGTTGGTGCAGGAAACCACTTTTGCACTTGTATTAGTGTGGAAAAAACACTTTTTGCACTTGTTATAGTGTTGAAAAAACACATTTTGCACTTGTGTTAGTGTTGAAAAACCACTTTTCGCACTTGTGTTGGTGCAGGAAACCACTTTTGCACTTGTATTAGTGTGGAAAAAACACTTTTTGCACTTGTGATAGTGTTGAAAAACCACTTTTCGCACTTGTGTTAGTGTTGAAAAACCACTTTTCGCACTGGTGTTGGTGCAGGAAACCACTTTTGCACTTGTGTTGGTGCAGGAAACCACTTTTGCACTTGTATTAGTGTGGAAAAAAACACTTTTTGCACTTGTGATAGTGTTGAAAAAACACTTTTTGCACTTGTGTTAGTGTTGAAAAACCACTTTTCGCACTTGTGTTAGTGTTGAAAAACCACTTTTCGCACTTGTGTTTGTGCAGGAAACCACTTTTGCACTTGTATTAGTGTGGAAAAACCACTTTTCGCACTTGTGTTAGTGTTGAAAAAACACTTTTTGCACTTGTGATAGTGTTGAAAAAACACTTTTTGCACTTGTGTTAGTGTTGAAAAACCACTTTTCGCACTGGTGTTGGTGCAGGAAACCACTTTTGCACTTGTATTAGTGTGGAAAAAACACTTTTTGCACTTGTGATAGTGTTGAAAAAACACTTTTTGCACTTGTGTTAGTGTTGAAAAACCACTTTTCGCACTTGTGTTTGTGCAGGAAACCACTTTTGCACTTGTATTAGTGTGGAAAAACCACTTTTCGCACTTGTGTTAGTGTTGAAAAACCACTTTTCGCACTTGTGTTGGTGCAGGAAACCACTTTTGCACTTGTATTAGTGTGGAAAAAACACTTTTTGCACTTGTGATAGTGTTGAAAAAACACTTTTTGCACTTGTGTTAGTGTTGCAAAACCACTTTTCGCACTTGTGTTAGTGTTAAAAAACCACTTTTCGCACTTGTGTTAGTGTTGAAAAACCACTTTTCGCACTTGTGTTGGTGCAGGAAACCACTTTTGCACTTGTATTAGTGTGGAAAAAACACTTTTTGCCCTTGTGATAGTGTTGAAAAACCACTTTTCGCACTTGTGTTGGTGCAGGAAACCACTTTTGCACTTGTATTAGTGTGGAAAAAACACTTTTTGCACTTGTGATAGTGTTGAAAAACCACTTTTCGCACTTGTGTTAGTGTTGAAAAACCACTTTTCGCACTTGTGTTGGTGCAGGAAACCACTTTTGCTCTTGTATTAGTGTGGAAAAAACACTTTTTGCACTTGTGATAGTGTTGAAAAAACACTTTTTGCACTTGTGTTAGTGTTGAAAAACCACTTTTCGCACTTGTGTTAGTGTTGAAAAACCACTTTTCGCACTTGTGTTAGTGTTGAAAAACCACTTTTCGCACTTGTGTTGGTGCAGGAAACCACTTTTGCACTTGTATTAGTGTGGAAAAAACACTTTTTGCACTTGTGATAGTGTTGAAAAACCACTTTTCGCACTTGTGTTGGTGCAGGAAACCACTTTTGCACTTGTATTAGTGTGGAAAAAACACTTTTTGCACTTGTGATAGTGTTGAAAAACCACTTTTCGCACTTGTGTTAGTGTTGAAAAAACACTTTTCGCACTTGTGTTGGTGCAGGAAACCACTTTTGCTCTTGTATTAGTGTGAAAAAAACACTTTTTGCACTTGTGATAGTGTTGAAAAAATACTTTTTGCACTTGTGTTAGTGTTGAAAAACCACTTTTCGCACTTGTGTTGGTGCAGGAAACCACTTTTGCACTTGTATTAGTGTGGCAAAACCACTTTTCGCACTTGTGTTAGTGTTGAAAAACCACTTTTCGCACTTGTGTTAGTGTTGAAAAACCACTTTTCGCACTTGTGTTGGTGCAGGAAACCACTTTTGCACTTGTATTAGTGTTGAAAAAACACTTTTTGCACTTGTGATAGTGTTGACAAACCACTTTTCGCACTTGTGTTAGTGTTGAAAAACCACTTTTCGCAATTGTGTTGGTGCAGGAAACCACTTTTGCACTTGTCTTAGTGTGGAAAAAACACTTTTTGCACTTGTGATAGTGTTGAAAACCCACTTTTCGCACTTGTGTTAGTGTTGAAAAACCACTTTTCGCACTTGTGTTGGTGCAGGAAACCACTTTTGCACTTGTCTTAGTGTGGAAAAAACACTTTTTGCACTTGTGATAGTGTTGAAAAACCACTTTTGGCACTTGTGTTGGTGTTGAAAAACCACTTTTCGCACTTGTGTTGGTGCAGGAAACCACTTTTGCTCTTGTATTAGTGTGGAAAAAATACTTTTTGCACTTGTGATAGTGTTGAAAACCCACTTTTCGCACTTGTGTTAGTGTTGAAAAACCACTTTTCGCACTTGTGTTGGTGCAGGAAACCACTTTTGCACTTGTCTTAGTGTGGAAAAAACACTTTTTGCACTTGTGATAGTGTTGAAAAACCACTTTTGGCACTTGTGTTGGTGTTGAAAAACCACTTTTCGCACTTGTGTTGGTGCAGGAAACCACTTTTGCACTTGTATTAGTGTGGAAAAAACACTTTTTGCACTTGTGTTAGTGTTGAAAAACCACTTTTCGCACTTGTGTTGGTGCAGGAAACCACTTTTGCATTTGTATTAGTGTTGAAAAAACACTTTTCGCACTTGTGTTAGTGTTGAAAAACCACTTTTCGCACTTGTGTTGGTGCAGGAAACCACTTTTGCACTTGTGTTGGTGTTGAAAAACCACTTTTCGCACTTGTGTTGGTGCAGGAAACCACTTTTGCACTTGTATTAGTGTGGAAAAAACACTTTTTGCACTTGTGATAGTGTTGAAAAACCACTTTTGGCACTTGTGTTGGTGTTGAAAAACCACTTTTCGCACTTGTGTTGGTGCAGGAAACCACTTTTGCACTTTTATTAGTGTGGAAAAAACACTTTTTGCACTTGTTATAGTGTTGAAAAAACACATTTTGCACTTGTGTTAGTGTTGAAAAACCACTTTTCGCACTTGTGTTGGTGCAGGAAACCACTTTTGCACTTGTATTAGTGTGGAAAAAACACTTTTTGCACTTGTGATAGTGTTGAAAAACCACTTTTCGCACTTGTGTTAGTGTTGAAAAACCACTTTTCGCACTTGTGCTGGTGCAGGAAACCACTTTTGCACTTGTGTTGGTGCAGGAAACCACTTTTGCACTTGTATTAGTGTGGAAAAAAACACTTGTTGCACTTGTGATAGTGTTGAAAAAACACTTTTTGCACTTGTGTTAGTGTTGAAAAACCACTTTTCGCACTTGTGTTAGTGTTGAAAACCCACTTTTCGCACTTGTGTTTGTGCAGGAAACCACTTTTGCCCTTGTATTAGTGTGGAAAAAAACACTTTTTGCACTTGTGATAGTGTTGAAAAAACACTTTTTGCACTTGTGTTAGTGTTGAAAAACCACTTTTCGCACTTGTGTTGGTGCAGGAAACCACTTTTGCATTTGTATTAGTGTTGAAAAAACACTTTTCGCACTTGTGTTAGTGTTGAAAAACCACTTTTCGCACTTGTGTTGGTGCAGGAAACCACTTTTGCACTTGTGTTGGTGTTGAAAAACCACTTTTCGCACTTGTGTTGGTGCAGGAAACCACTTTTGCACTTGTCTTAGTGTGGAAAAAACACTTTTTGCACTTGTGATAGTGTTGAAAAAACACATTTTGCACTTGTGTTAGTGTTGAAAAACCACTTTTCGCACTTGTGTTGGTGCAGGAAACCACTTTTGCATTTGTATTAGTGTTGAAAAAACACTTTTCGCACTTGTGTTAGTGTTGAAAAACCACTTTTCGCACTTGTGTTGGTGCAGGAAACCACTTTTGGCACTTGTGTTGGTGTTGAAAAACCACTTTTCGCACTTGTGTTGGTGCAGGAAACCACTTTTGCACTTGTATTAGTGTGGAAAAAACACTTTTTGCACTTGTTATAGTGTTGAAAAAACACATTTTGCACTTGTGTTAGTGTTGAAAAACCACTTTTCGCACTTGTGTTGGTGCAGGAAACCACTTTTGCACTTGTATTAGTGTGGAAAAAACACTTTTTGCACTTGTGATAGTGTTGAAAAACCACTTTTCGCACTTGTGTTAGTGTTGAAAAACCACTTTTCGCACTTGTGCTGGTGCAGGAAACCACTTTTGCACTTGTGTTGGTGCAGGAAACCACTTTTGCACTTGTATTAGTGTGGAAAAAAACACTTTTTGCACTTGTGATAGTGTTGAAAAAACACTTTTTGCACTTGTGTTAGTGTTGAAAAACCACTTTTCGCACTTGTGTTAGTGTTGAAAAACCACTTTTCGCACTTGTGTTTGTGCAGGAAACCACTTTTGCACTTGTATTAGTGTGGAAAAACCACTTTTCGCACTTGTGTTAGTGTTGAAAAAACACTTTTTGCACTTGTGTTAGTGTTGAAAAACCACTTTTTGCACTTGTGTTAGTGTTGAAAAACCACTTTTCACACTTGTATTGGTGCAGGAAACCACTTTTGCACTTGTATTAGTGTGGAAAAAACACTTTTTGCACTTGTGATAGTGTTGAAAAAACACTTTTTGCACTTGTGTTAGTGTTGCAAAACCACTTTTCGCACTTGTGTTAGTGTTAAAAAACCACTTTTCGCACTTGTGTCAGTGTTGAAAAACCACTTTTCGCACTTGTGTTGGTGCAGGAAACCACTTTTGCACTTGTATTAGTGTGGAAAAAACACTTTTTGCACTTGTGATAGTGTTGAAAAACCACTTTTCGCACTTGTGTTGGTGCAGGAAACCACTTTTGCACTTGTATTAGTGTGGAAAAAACACTTTTTGCACTTGTGATAGTGTTGAAAAACCACTTTTCGCACTTGTGTTGGTGCAGGAAACCACTTTTGCACTTGTATTAGTGTGGAAAAAACACTTTTTGCACTTGTGATAGTGTTGAAAAAACACTTTTTGCACTTGTGTTAGTGTTGCAAAACCACTTTTCGCACTTGTGTTAGTGTTAAAAAACCACTTTTCGCACTTGTGTCAGTGTTGAAAAACCACTTTTCGCACTTGTGTTGGTGCAGGAAACCACTTTTGCACTTGTATTAGTGTGGAAAAAACACTTTTTGCACTTGTGATAGTGTTGAAAAACCACTTTTCGCACTTGTGTTGGTGCAGGAAACCACTTTTGCACTTGTATTAGTGTGGAAAAAACACTTTTTGCACTTGTGATAGTGTTGAAAAACCACATTTCGCACTTGTGTTAGTGTTGAAAAACCACTTTCGCACTTGTGTTGGTGCAGGAAACCACTTTTGCTCTTGTATTAGTGTGGAAAAAACACTTTTTGCACTTGTGATAGTGTTGAAAAAAGACTTTTTGCACTTGTGTTAGTGTTGAAAAACCACTTTTCGCACTTGTGTTAGTGTTAAAAAACCACTTTTCGCACTTGTGTTAGTGTTGAAAAACCACTTTTCGCACTTGTGTTGGTGCAGGAAACCACTTTTGCACTTGTATTAGTGTGGAAAAAACACTTTTTGTACTTGTGATAGTGTTGAAAAACCACTTTTCGCACTTGTGTTGGTGCAGGAAACCACTTTTGCACTTGTATTAGTGTGGAAAAAACACTTTTTGCACTTGTGATAGTGTTGAAAAACCACTTTTCGCACTTGTGTTAGTGTTGAAAAACCACTTTTCGCACTTGTGTTGGTGCAGGAAACCACTTTTGCTCTTGTATTAGTGTGGAAAAAACACTTTTTGCACTTGTGATAGTGTTGAAAAAACACTTTTTGCACTTGTGTTAGTGTTGAAAAACCACTTTTCGCACTTGTGTTAGTGTTGAAAAACCACTTTTCGCACTTGTGTTGGTGCAGGAAACCACTTTTGCACTTGTATTAGTGTGGAAAAAACACTTTTTGCACTTGTGATAGTGTTGACAAACCACTTTTCGCACTTGTGTTAGTGTTGAAAAACCACTTTTCACAATTGTGTTGGTGCAGGAAACCACTTTTGCACTTGTATTAGTGTGGAAAAAATACTTTTTGCACGTGTGATAGTGTTGAAAACCCACTTTTCGCACTTGTGTTAGTGTTGAAAAACCACTTTTCGCACTTGTGTTGGTGCAGGAAACCACTTTTGCACTTGTCTTAGTGTGGAAAAAACACTTTTTGCACTTGTGGTAGTGTTGAAAAACCACTTTTGGCACTTGTGTTGGTGTTGAAAAACCACTTTTCGCACTTGTGTTGGTGCCGGAAACCACTTTTGCACTTGTATTAGTGTGGAAAAAACACTTTTTGCACTTGTGATAGTGTTGAAAAAACACATTTTGCACTTGTGTTAGTGTTGAAAAACCACTTTTCGCACTTGTGTTGGTGCAGGAAACCACTTTTGCTCTTGTATTAGTGTGGAAAAAACACTTTTTGCACTTGTGATAGTGTTGAAAAAACACTTTTTGCACTTGTGTTAGTGTTGAAAAACCACTTTTCGCACTTGTGTTGGTGCAGGAAACCACTTTTGCACTTGTATTAGTGTGGAAAAACCACTTTTCGCACTTGTGTTAGTGTTGAAAAACCACTTTTCACACTTGTGTTAGTGTTGAAAAACCACTTTTCGCACTTGTGTTGGTGCAGGAAACCACTTTTGCACTTGTATTAGTGTGGAAAAAACACTTTTTGCACTTGTGATAGTATTGACAAACCACTTTTCGCACTTGTGTTAGTGTTGAAAAACCACTTTTCACAATTGTGTAGGTATAGGAAACCACTTTTGCACTTGTATTAGTGTGGAAAAAATACTTTTTGCACTTGTGATAGTGTTGAAAACCCACTTTTCGCACTTGTGTTAGTGTTGAAAAACCACTTTTCGCACTTGTGTTGGTGCAGGAAACCACTTTTGCACTTGTCTTAGTGTGGAAAAAACACTTTTTGCACTTGTGATAGTGTTGAAAAACCACTTTTGGCACTTGTGTTGGTGTTGAAAAACCACTTTTCGCACTTGTGTTGGTGCAGGAAACCACTTTTGCACTTGTATTAGTGTGGAAAAAACACTTTTTGCACTTGTTATAGTGTTGAAAAAACACATTTTGCACTTGTGTTAGTGTTGAAAAACCACTTTTCGCACTTGTGTTGGTGCAGGAAACCACTTTTGCACTTGTATTAGTGTGGAAAAAACACTTTTTGCACTTGTTATAGTGTTGAAAAAACACATTTTGCACTTGTGTTAGTGTTGAAAAACCACTTTTCGCACTTGTGTTGGTGCAGGAAACCACTTTTGCACTTGTATTAGTGTGGAAAAAACACTTTTTGCACTTGTGATAGTGTTGAAAAACCACTTTTCGCACTTGTGTTAGTGTTGAAAAACCACTTTTCGCACTGGTGTTGGTGCAGGAAACCACTTTTGCACTTGTGTTGGTGCAGGAAACCACTTTTGCACTTGTATTAGTGTGGAAAAAAACACTTTTTGCACTTGTGATAGTGTTGAAAAAACACTTTTTGCACTTGTGTTAGTGTTGAAAAACCACTTTTCGCACTTGTGTTAGTGTTGAAAAACCACTTTTCGCACTTGTGTTTGTGCAGGAAACCACTTTTGCACTTGTATTAGTGTGGAAAAACCACTTTTCGCACTTGTGTTAGTGTTGAAAAAACACTTTTTGCACTTGTGATAGTGTTGAAAAAACACTTTTTGCACTTGTGTTAGTGTTGAAAAACCACTTTTCGCACTGGTGTTGGTGCAGGAAACCACTTTTGCACTTGTATTAGTGTGGAAAAAACACTTTTTGCACTTGTGATAGTGTTGAAAAAACACTTTTTGCACTTGTGTTAGTGTTGAAAAACCACTTTTCGCACTTGTGTTTGTGCAGGAAACCACTTTTGCACTTGTATTAGTGTGGAAAAACCACTTTTCGCACTTGTGTTAGTGTTGAAAAACCACTTTTCGCACTTGTGTTGGTGCAGGAAACCACTTTTGCACTTGTATTAGTGTGGAAAAAACACTTTTTGCACTTGTGATAGTGTTGAAAAAACACTTTTTGCACTTGTGTTAGTGTTGCAAAACCACTTTTCGCACTTGTGTTAGTGTTAAAAAACCACTTTTCGCACTTGTGTTAGTGTTGAAAAACCACTTTTCGCACTTGTGTTGGTGCAGGAAACCACTTTTGCACTTGTATTAGTGTGGAAAAAACACTTTTTGCCCTTGTGATAGTGTTGAAAAACCACTTTTCGCACTTGTGTTGGTGCAGGAAACCACTTTTGCACTTGTATTAGTGTGGAAAAAACACTTTTTGCACTTGTGATAGTGTTGAAAAACCACTTTTCGCACTTGTGTTAGTGTTGAAAAACCACTTTTCGCACTTGTGTTGGTGCAGGAAACCACTTTTGCTCTTGTATTAGTGTGGAAAAAACACTTTTTGCACTTGTGATAGTGTTGAAAAAACACTTTTTGCACTTGTGTTAGTGTTGAAAAACCACTTTTCGCACTTGTGTTAGTGTTGAAAAACCACTTTTCGCACTTGTGTTAGTGTTGAAAAACCACTTTTCGCACTTGTGTTGGTGCAGGAAACCACTTTTGCACTTGTATTAGTGTGGAAAAAACACTTTTTGCACTTGTGATAGTGTTGAAAAACCACTTTTCGCACTTGTGTTGGTGCAGGAAACCACTTTTGCACTTGTATTAGTGTGGAAAAAACACTTTTTGCACTTGTGATAGTGTTGAAAAACCACTTTTCGCACTTGTGTTAGTGTTGAAAAAACACTTTTCGCACTTGTGTTGGTGCAGGAAACCACTTTTGCTCTTGTATTAGTGTGAAAAAAACACTTTTTGCACTTGTGATAGTGTTGAAAAAATACTTTTTGCACTTGTGTTAGTGTTGAAAAACCACTTTTCGCACTTGTGTTGGTGCAGGAAACCACTTTTGCACTTGTATTAGTGTGGCAAAACCACTTTTCGCACTTGTGTTAGTGTTGAAAAACCACTTTTCGCACTTGTGTTAGTGTTGAAAAACCACTTTTCGCACTTGTGTTGGTGCAGGAAACCACTTTTGCACTTGTATTAGTGTTGAAAAAACACTTTTTGCACTTGTGATAGTGTTGACAAACCACTTTTCGCACTTGTGTTAGTGTTGAAAAACCACTTTTCGCAATTGTGTTGGTGCAGGAAACCACTTTTGCACTTGTCTTAGTGTGGAAAAAACACTTTTTGCACTTGTGAT